>NW_019213156.1:276813-306665 GCF_002532875.2 Varroa jacobsoni | reverse complement strand
ATATATAGGAATATTTAACAGGTGATTATATAGCTGTCTTTTGAATCGAACACAACAACTGCGCCGGGCTGTCAGGGTACGGCGCTTTTCCAATTTCGATTGTCGTCATTAACAGGCAAAAAGAATATACAGCGATAGGGAAATAAGTAACACGAAAATGCCCAAAACAAATGTACGATGCAGCCGCTGTTGCTCCTCCATGAACAAAATGAGCTAAATGACAAAAACGTTCAATACCCATTTTTCATACGGTCGCCAACTGATCTCAGTGATGAGTAGGGTTTTGGCAAGCATTCTATTTCTAGCTCAAGCTCGACCAATGAACGAGTCAAACATGATGCAAATCGTACTCAACTTATTCAGAATGAAGTCAAACTCCCCCGACTCTCATAGCGAAATCAACCAAATTTTTCAAGCTCCCAATAGTGATATCATACGAGATTCAACACGCGAAATCCTCGAAAGCCCTTCAAGTTCTCACTTGGGTCACAAGGCCCAAAATACCGCGAAGTATTAACAATTGTGTATATGTAGTAAAATGGGAAAAAAACGAGTAAGGAATTTGCGTGACGCAGCAATGATTTTTATCCGTCCTTAGATTGTGCGACTTCTATAAAATGCTCCCTTTCATGGATCGTTCACGCGAGAAACGAACGTCCTCAATTTACCTTACACACAATACGCTTTTAACACTAATAGTTTCGAATTAGACGCGCGTCTTTCGAAGTGCTTGAATGATTTGGGTGTGCGGATAATGCCTTCCAAAAAAGCGCAGCTTTATCTTTAGTAATTTCCATAATTAGTACCGGACATATCGTGTACTTATCTCTTACTGTATATATGATACGAGATATATATATATATATATATAAAAACAAATTAATGGTAAATTTGCGCTGGCGCATAACATTGATATCTCAACAAATTCTACACGATTCGTCTGATTTTTCGGTTTTTGTGCTGCTCTTTAGTAGTTGTCACCGGGTGCCGGGTGCACGATGACACGGCTCTGCGCACGACTGCATATCAAAATACAGCAGCCGCACTTCGCATGCTATACGCGTATTTATTATAATAATCTCGCTCTGTTTGCATTCATTATTATGGCCCGTATCGAGCGAATTTACCGTAATAGTATAGATATGATACTTATAGCAAGCTTTGATATTGTAAAATTACTTCCCACGTCTGTTCTAGTATGTAATAAAAACGAGACTTCATAGCAAGGCAACCAGTGGTTCATAAAAACACCTCTTTAATGGCAAAATTAGTTCCTTGCGTTGATGCCGCACGCAACGCTCCAATCTCTCTCGCCTGAGGTCTACCGGGTCTGTAGCACTACTTCGTTCTCCGGAGGCCCACGCTATTCCTTTCTTCGGGCATGTTTGGCGCTACATATCTTGAAGTGCGCTCTGAAGCCATTGGGATTGCCCGTTTTATAAGCGCAATATGTGCAAGCGTAGGGCTTCTCACCTGTATGAATTCGAATATGAACTTGTTGCGAGTACTTACTGCTGAATTCCTTCAAACAGTACTCACACCGGAAACGTTTGGCACCTGAGTGCTTGAGTTCATGTGTGCGTAAATTCGTCTTTTGTGTGAAGCCTTTACCACACAGGCCACACACAAATGGCTTGTGGCCCGAGTGTAGCAAAAGGTGGGAGTTGAGGTAAGACATCTGGGAGAAGGTTTTCCCGCAGACCGGGCAAGTGCGATTCTGGAACGAGGGCCCTGGCAAGTCATCGCTGGACGCCAACTCAGCGAGCAGGGGCGTAAGAACAGCCAAATTGAGCCCTGCGCAAATCAGGAACCACCACAAAGCGAAATGATGAAGGCAGAACCAAATCGGGATTGCACAGCAGATCGAGAATCAACCCCATGACAACAGTAGTTAAATTGACGATGCAGGTGACGGTGCCATCAGAAACAAAACAATTGGGAACATTGCTGTCATTTACTGGCCCTTTATATCGTGTATTGCTCGTTATTGGCGTGTTAGGAGCCGCTGTTGAATACACCCAGAAGAAAGGCCATTCACTTTGAAATCACACCTAATTGTCCATTATTCCAAGCATAAGCTTACGTACGATACGCACAAACAGGAACAGCAGTAGCCTTGTGAGTCGTGCCGCAGTGACGACCATGCTTAACTTCGAATACTCTTTGTTGGCACTGCTATTCCTGCTGTCGTTTCCATGGTTAATGATGTTAGTCAGCGTACGATCCGGGGTTAGCTCGCAGAAAAGCAATGGCAATTGGTAGGCACACAAAAAGACATGGGCGTACTGTACACTTTGCACACTGATTTCCGATTTGTGAAAGCAGCACTCAATTGCTCATGGCCAAGGCACAGCGAGCGACACAAATTGTTAGTAATCGTTCGTGTAAAGCTCCGAAGCTTTGGCTAGTTAGGTGACGCGAAGGAAACGGAACTGAGTCAGATTACTGGAAAACGAGCAACTGATGACGCGATACAATTATTCGGCGTAGTCTGCTTTATTTAACACAGGCACCTACTAGTCACTATTCCGAGGTTTTGATTGAAAAGTGCCGATATGGCGTCACGTACGCTGCTTGCCTAAACACGTTATGATTATCGAAAACTAATTGTAGGTAAAAAGCTGATTGTAGGTTAGGGTAAATGAACGAGGTCGAAAGAAAGAGCTAGTACCAATCATGGTCTTATGAAGGTTCAAACAACCGTTTGTATCTTCGCTACTATGAGATCATTGTGGAACGAGTGTGGGGGCCGTACAGTGGGCGAACATAGGTCATAGGTCGCCAACACCTGGAAGTAAACAGTCTGTTAGATGAGTCACAAGCGGAGAAACTACATTTCAATAAATCATAATGGCCGAGATCATTACTATTGTGTCTGCCTGCAGACAAGCAAGGGAACCAGGAGAATTTATCTTTGCAACCGAGACTTTATTCATACTCTCATAAATAAAACATTTCATACGTCGTAGAGACCAGCCAAGAACGTATAACCATTTTGGTGTCGAAACCACGTTACGAACAACAAAAACAAGCCTCGTAAACAAAATAAAACTAGGCTTAAACCCAACATTGACAAATTCGTTCAGCGTCAGCTTTTGCGCAGATATTCTGTGCACGTTTATTTCTCGAAAAGGTCTTTTGTTACATTGGAATAGTACTAGCAGTAGTAGTTATAATAATCCCTGTAAGTAATTTAAGAAGACTGTGTTCATATAATATGAGATCAACAGGGTGTACGAAACCCATCGTTTCCATATATATATATATATATGTTTAATTTTAAATAGGTATATAGATATAGCTTTTATGTTACTTTCACGGTTCGCGTTGTCAAAAGCAATAAATCCAAAATAGCATTACTATTTTCTATATCTTATATGTATATCTCCTTATGGATTTAGATATCGAGTTGTGTCCCATGGTGCGGTATTAATTTTCTTCTACAGGTTTATGTGTGTGTGTTTATATATATATATATATATATATATATATATATATATTATGAAGCAATATAGCACAATCTAATTTCTCTAAGGTGGTTCTTTTCCGGTACGGCGTAATCAATCACACAATATTCATATTGTGCAGAATGCATACTGCACGAGCACCTATCGTGCCAGCAACCAAAAGGACTTACCAGAACTCTTTGCTGATGTTCTATCATTGATAGGCGAATGTATACGGTCGTTTCAACTGTTATTGTATTGAACACTGCCATTTTCCGCGTACATTTAGACGTTGACATAGTGCGAAATTCAGAACCGTTCGACCGTAAAGCTCTGAAGGCAACTCCCACAACAGGACTATTTTCTCTCAGCGTATCGATTTCAGAAAACTTTTAATCCCGTTTTTAAATTAGCAGCGATTAACGCGTTTACCAAAATAATACCATCGGCATTATTTTCAACCTGAATTCTATAATAGCATAAATAGATGATGACGCGACTATTTTCCAAAATAAATTGTACCACACAAAGTGAATCGAAGCGGTTGCTGGCTTTCTTTTTTGGGTAACGTGTTGACTACGTATAGTTATTTTATTAGAGTTCAAAGCTTGACAAGTGGCGCCACCTGCAGTAGAACGTCGGCTTTGTCCATATGGCGAGCATACACATGATCCTTGAGTCCGTTGCGCTGGGCGAAACACTTGCCACACCCGAGACAAGTGTAGGGTTTCTCACCTGTATGCACACGAAGGTGGACGTTTAGCGAGGCGCGCTGATTGAACTTTTTCCCACACTGTGTGCACTCGTGGGGTTTTTCGCCAGTGTGCGTACGTTCGTGGCGGGCCAAGTGACATTTCTTTGTACAGCTGCAACAGTCGAAAGAACAAAAGGTCAGTAGAGGACACAAAAGGTACCGCGTACGGTTTTCTTCACCTGTTATGATTCAGATTAGGTTTGTTGTGCAAACAGCCGACTAACACACAGAACGGCCTACGCAGCCATCATCCGATCTACAACACTTACCGATAGTCACAGTACTGACACGCAAAAGGCTTATGTCCCGTATGTACAGCCATATGTTCGTTGTAATGGCTTTTACGATTGGTTGAGTACGAGCAGAGTTCACAGGTGAACTTTTTATCACTTCCCATCAAGATGAGGTCAGGGTCGCCCACGAGGAATTCCTGCTGGACGATTCCATCGAGTTCGTATTCATCTTCGCCGCTCTCGTCGTCTTCTAAAAGGGTGACGCCGTATAGACAACATCCAATTTAATAAATCTTATTAAACTGTACACCGAATAAAGCCATGTTCGTAGGGGAAGATGTTCATCGAAAGACAACTTTAATACGTGAGGTTTGACCACCAATAAACGTAGCCGGTCTGTGATAGTTTCCCATTACATCGTATAAAAAAGAAAAAGTCCAATGTGCATAGTGTTTGAGCTCCAGCATTTAGTGTACCGTATAGCAACATTTTACCTCACATTACATTAAAATGTGGAATCATTAAAATGACGAATCGAAATATAAAGTTGGAACTTTTCATAGAGGGAGTAAACGTTGCAGATAGTTTAGAGCCGATTCTGTTTCTTTATTGCACATGATGGTTTTGAGCTAGCGGTGCCGCTTTAACGCGAGTATTCAACGATGGCCATAAAGCCCAGTGTCATTGATCCAACCGAGCATCAAACATAGCAAATAATCTGCCTCGTACCTGAAAGAAGAACGATCGGTCAGTAATGCGTTCATTCGTTCAATCATCGTACCTATACTACAGCATCACCCAATTTCGTTCCCGTAAGGAAAATTTTGTACCCACCCTTAAAGCTTATGCAAGAAATCCCACACTGATGTTAAAGCATGCGAAAAGAGATTGTGCTTACACGGTCGGAAATAACGTTGAACCATGTTTAAGCAACTACGTTGTTTATTTAATAGTACTTCCTAGTAGACAGATAATAGCTGGCAACGCGTGTTATATTTTTGGCATATATTAGCAATATCTGCATTAATAATCATACTAGCACTCGTAGCTTTAATAAGAGTCATCATTGTGTATAGTATAGAATGGTTCGGGAGACATTTGTCGATCGATGCCGCGGGGAATCTATTATATATTGAGGCGTCTTGATAGTCATTGAAAAGGGATTATTCGTGTTTTTCTGATAGCAATCGTTCGCGGGAACACGTCCCGATTTACATCTTGCGTGCTGCAAGGTGTTAATGCAGGTGCTGAAACCGCTAGCTGAACAGACATCAACAAAGTACCGTCATGTAACACGTAATTTAGCTCATGGATACTAGAATTTTATTTGCTATCACGACTTTAACAGTTGCTGCTAGAGATCGATTAAAAGGTCTCATTCTATCTGACGGGCGAACAAGCTTTTTACTTTAAGCCACTATTCATTATGCCCATTTTAGTTTTTATTCAAGTTCAGTGCAGCCGATGGCATTTGCTTCTGTCTGAGCTTCTTGCCTATAGCTGGATAATTCCTTCACTTGACTTTTCTCATGTTATATGTTTCTTTGTCTCACGTCACCGTGAACGTCTGTTCTTTTTCCCAGTGTGCTTACTACATTAGTTCTGTTAGCTTAATATTTGCTACTAGCAATAGGCTGTATAGCTAATGCATACTAAGGTTTTGTCATAGCTAGCAGTGGGTACGTCCAATAAAAACACGGCTTTCTTACCGCGTCGTAACTAATCTCTATTCGGCGGAGACTTTTTTTTGTCTCTGGCATTGGAGAAAAGCTCTGAGACCGTATAGGGTTGTTTCTGCGTCGTCACTGACTAAAGCATTCCGTTGGTGTTTTTCTAAATCATAATAACCCTAACTATTACCGCAGATCGCCATACGAACTTTGCTGCCTCTTCTTCCTGCTTAGTTTTCTATCCTATGTACCGTACATACGAAACTCCCCGTGTAACAAACTTCACTATTTTGACCGTAGAGGGAGCTGCTGTGGGTCATGGTACTGAAGAGATTGCTTTACTGAAACCTTCGCTGTCTTCTGACAAAATTCTGAGTAGACACAAACAACAACATACGAATTGTCCAGCGATCTTCATATAGTAATAATTATACTAATAATAAGGGAAATCCGCATGTTGTACATACGTATATATAATAATTTAATCTGGCCATGTACTGAAGCACAGAGAAAAGAGGAAATCATAATAATAATTGTGGACCTGTTGTACCATTGTATTGCCACGCTAAAGGTTCGAGATCGTATATATATAGATATATATACTGCTGGCGACAAATACTGACTGTTTGTCATTTTGGATACCGCCGCTGCTTACAGACACCACTACCGAACGTTTTGTCCGTCTCTCTCGGGCTGTCTCCAGTCGTCTTTTCGTTCTTCTGTCTATATTTTTCTGTCTCGCTCTGGCTTCTGAGGAAAAGCTTCAGAACAGAAGTCAAGCAAACGCCCCAACCAATAGCAACAGTAGGATATATATATATATATCGTAATAACATGCTTTGTCATGTGAAAGAATAGAGAATACTTGTTCGGTTCACCAGAGAGAACACTCATTCATTTTCTAGCCCAAAATAAAATGAAACATTAGAGGCGACCGGTAAATTGGCCGTCGTTATTAAAACGTAACTGTTTAAATATGTTATGTATTATAGAAGCGGAGTACTCGTCCTATTTATGTATGATTGCTCGAGAAGAGGTTATTATTACAAAGTTAATATTTCTGGCTGTATTATACTGGGTCAATTGAGCTTTATCACCTTCGCGAGCAATGATTTTTTTATTGGCAATACGATAATAGCAGTAATTATACTCGATATCATGATATTAATAACAGTAAATTCCGACAGCCCAAGTTGTAGTTCTTTGGCTGTTTGACTAGTAAGTTATTTTATGAAATAGATAACGCTGTATCGTCACTAGCGAGATTAATGCGCACAAATAGTAATAAAAAAAAGTCAAATGTGCACTTTGTCACCTTTTTTTACCCCCCATAAAGTGAGGGGGTAGGGTAAGTTCGAGTAGGGTCAGTTCTTTTTGCTGTATTGTTTAGTAAAACAGCTGTATCGTTTCAAAAACCTGTTGGTTTTTAGTTCTAGTCATTTGTTCACCGTGGTATTCGTGTTTTTATTATATCTTTTTTCATAGTTGTAACGTCCTTGCACCCAATTGTTTTTCTTGTGATTGTGTAGATCTTGATATTTTTGTCATTATAGCGGTGACAACACCGTCTTGTTCTCCGTCTTGCGACAAAAGTTAAACTTTAGTAGATAGGTTTGTATCAGCTTTATTTATGTGCACAATTGATCTAGGCTTTTGTGCACTTTGCCTCCTATTTGCCGTTTCGAAGTTTCGCTTCTTATGCTTTAGCCATCTTTGACTGTACGAGGTGAATACGACAATTGTGTCACCGTCTTTATTGTCGGTACCGTGGTTCAGTAACAGCCATCGTGTACACCTGCTCGACACAGCCTTGCCCTCGGTATCGGGGCAGGCGCACAAGGTTCTCGTGCCCAAAAGTCAACTTCCGGCAGTAGCCTCTTATTAAGGACAATCACATTCGCACTGTACTGAGCCAAGGCCTGCCGTTCCACCGCAATCAATTTCGCTGAGTAGCATTCCGAGAACGAGATGAAGACCCATCAAAAGGGGGAACGGGAAAGGTTTTTACAATCTAATCTTATTAGTACCTCTTTAGCTTTCTCGCATTTTGATTTACAACAGGATACGGCTTGACCTTCACTCGAAGCAAGTATATCGGCATTGTCTTTAGTCTGTGGCAATTTTTTTCCAACTAGTCGTAGTGGCAATACAACTACTTGTCGATGTACGTCACCGCACCATCCCGTCACGTCGTGAAGAGGTAAGCCAGGCCATCAACAGATCTCGCGATGCTGGAGTAAGTAATTATCTGCGATAATGGTTCAAGCAACTCCAGTCTCTTTAAGCAACTGCTAATGGAGGTATACTATGAGTACGCCCTCTCTACAAGGCTAGGTAGACCCCTCTCTACGCACGAATTCTCAGGATAGTCCCGTTATCATACTCGCTAAGTAATCATGGAAAACATTAACCGGCATTTTGTTTTGCCCTATGTCTCTTCCTTAACGATGTGATACGTAACACGCTTCTCAGACGTTGCTACGCAAACATATTTTATCAGACCTCTCTCTACCGTTGGCCTACTGACACCGGTGCAGGCAGATTGACTATGGTACTATCTGAAGCTCTATAGAGTTTCGACAGCTGCCTACTATAGGCTCGGGGTCCCGAAAATAGCGGCACCAAGCATATGCCAAGTGGCTGTGCTGACGGACAAAGATCTGAAACCATCTTCGTCTGCCCACCTAAGTTGTGACACGCTGTCACATGTTTGAGACACTTGGGTTCTTAAGTCAGCGCCCAGCAGTCCATTCGAAATAAGACACTATAAATGTGGAATTTTTTCGCTAGTACCTTTTCTGGCCTTTCAGCTTGTCCTACTAATTACCTTTTTATACCTAGTCATTTATATAGGCTTTTTGTTTATGTTTGTAGCTATCGAAATAGTTTTCTATTTCCGAGTGCCGTGAGCTGTTACAGGCCACATCCGATTTTGCTTCCTTTTTACACGAAAATGGGCAGCTAACATCATATCTAGTCAATCAAGTAACGGTATCGCTTCAAAAAAATTCCTACATATTAACTCTTTCTATTTGTAATTTCCAATTCGTACTGCCTTCCGTCAACATTTTCAACCTGTTATTAACAAAACCTTAATAGTTAATACTTCGCAATAGAAAAGGAAGATGCTGTTTAACTTCTATTCGAAACTGCACTAGCGCTTCGGCCCCCCTCACGATGATGGCGGGTTGTCGAATGGGCAGCCCCAGCGCCAGCGGGGCCACTCGTTGCGCCTCGTTCCGGATGATGTGAACGGACGTGGTCGTTGAAGCTACGGTGCGTCGGGAATGACATTCCGCATAAACTGCAAGTGATTGAGCCAACATGAGCGTCACGGTGGGCATCGAGACGCATCGGATCACGGAATAGCTTGCCACATATGTCGCAGACGAATTTGCTCTCTTTGTGTAGTTTTTCGTGCTCCCGAAGGTCGCGTTTGTTGCCGCACGAGTAGTTGCAGTACTTGCATGGAAATGGTTTGCCATTATTGCAGGTGTTCATGTGATTGATTAGGTCCCGCTGCGAAATCGACCGATAATTGCAGTGGCCACAGATCAGGGGCAAAATGAAAACCGCAGGTGCCGCTCCTAGAGCTTCCTCTACTTGGCAACCGCCCTCTGTGAAATAAATCCATTATGAGAAATTGATGATCAGTTGGGTTGTTGCGATGGTATTACTCTCAATAATCAACAAATTTAGGTAACACTGTCATCGTCAAAACTATTCGATACTTCCACACAAGTACTCGAATCGACAGAAAAATCAAGCCTTGTTACTCTTCTCGGGAGCAAAAAATGTCTTCGGATAACCTTTTCATAACTTTCGTAATGAATGGTTGAAAAGTATGGACGGCTTTTAAGCTAAAGCAAGTATTTCAACACAATTATTTATATTGAACTGAGATTACTGAACTTAAGTATGCACCGTTTCGATCGATCACTTTTTGCCATTCTCCTGAAAACACCATAGTCTCGTTCTTTAGAACTTGTACGGTTTTCCAGTGCAAGATGATCACGAATGATTTTTGCATCTCTCCATTGAAACTGTTAGGTTATCACAAGTGAATCCGGCGGACTTTAGAATTGAACAACTTTCTTGCTTTGAACTACGCGCTACTAGCAGACAAAATATGCTGACAAATTCTCTGGCCCCTAGAAACCTGTGAGCGAAAACCGGTTGAGAAGAAATTAATTCAAAATAACCACCGCGGCAATCAGGTACTCTTTTTTCCCTTACCTTCTTCAAAGGCCAACTCGTCGAGACTTTCGTCATCATTTGATGGATTATTGTTTTCCTTGTCTTCGGACGCACTGCCTGAGCTTGCGCTTAGGTCACTTTCCAGATCTTCTTCTTCGGCTGCAGCGGCTGCGTACGCCGCCAAAAGCTCGTCGACGGCTGTGGCCGCCGCCAATTTGATGGCCGCGTCCTCATCTGAGCCGCTTGTGCCCGGAGGTGGTAAAGCGACCAGGATTTTGGCGCGAACCGCTGCGTCCCTAGCGGCCTGATTGCTGCTGGTCCCTGCAGTTACAGCGGCTACGTCACGTCCTGCCCCTTCGTCTCCACCAGCAGCAGTCGACGCAGAAGTTGACTTGCTGCTGTCCTTCCGTGTCTCGCTACGCTTCGCTTCTTTCACTGTTTTGTTATTGTCATTGCTATCGCTGCCCTTGTCACGGTCGTGTTCGATCTTCGAGATACTGAAGCGCCCCACCCGGCGGATGACTGTTTGATACGTTGACGCGTTATCGGTACCTGTACCGTTGTCGGAATTTTTGTCATCGATAAAACGCGGGTAGGATGCACGAAATAAGGTACCACACAGACACATATACATATGTGTTATAGAATAGATAAGTGATAGGATCGTATAGATATAGCATTACAGACTGAAGACAGTTTTTACGACGGCTACTGCGCTGCTAGCACACGTATCGCGGGCAGCTGTTAATGTAAAAACTCATATCAATTGGAAACTGCGTGGTAGAGACAATGATGGCCGATAATCACAGAGTTACGGTGCAGACTGTGGGGGATGGCCAATCAACCGATCATTCGTCAATGCATATAATAGAAATGATATTTTTACACAGTGAGCTATTTGTTTACAATCGGCATATCGTACCCTTTTGCGGAAATTAAATGTCCGGTTCAGTTTGTTGATTTCTGTTAACAACAGTGATTTCCGCATTATTAGCGTACAAAACTGCGGGTCCAAAAAAGAGCAGCACCTAAGAAGATTACACAATTTATTAATTAGACTAAAATTACATCAGTTGATTCGTGTTGCTCGAAGCCATGCTTTGCCTGAAGATAATATTGTTTTGTGTCATATTTGTTTTCCTAGATCAAGCACGATTGAATCGGTCAAGGAACGAAGCGATATCACCCATATCGAAAAACAAGCTCTATGCATCGGTCTTCCCGAATCGAGCGCCGTTGACTGCTGCAAAAGGAACAAACTATTAGTAAGGTCAGAGTGAACTGATCACCTGAAGATAATATTATACCGTACTTGTACAAGACAGCGGCGTTGGCTAAATCTTTTCTTCAGTTCATATTGTAAATCCTCTTATTGGCAAAAATATATGATTAGCAAGCAAAAATAACTTCGTGTTATCGCGCGGTTTTCCACAAAAGTAGAAGATAGCAGCTTTATAAAAGTCCTCATACGGTACTGTGTGTTTTGGTTTATTTCTGCTTTGTCTCATTTTTATTGCTCAGCAATTTTTTCTGCAATTATTTTTCCCTTCAATTATAGTGCGAGAGTTAAGATCTGCATAAACTATGCCTGCACGACTAGATGTCTTTCCGTTACGTCCACTTCTGTAAGCTGCGTTACATAGTAGTTGGTTATACATAATCCGCAATCTCGTTCGTCAAAGTTTTTGAATCTCGTTATCAAGTTAAATATCTTCGGATTTCAATCTGAGATCAGTAAGAATAGTACTTCGTGATCTTCCGCAGCGAGGTTTATCCTAATGCTAGTCATAGCTGATACTAAAAACGACAACTGTTTTTTTACTTTACATATTCTATGTAACATATATCATACTTTTTGTCGTTGTCACACACTTCTACCGGTGACACCGCCTAACGAGGCGGCAGATAGAAGTTCGACAGCACTGGCCGTAAGAAATCTTCTGCAGTGAATGTCAACGATTTAGCTAATTCTAACCTGTTTTTGGAGACATACCGTGAACATGCTCACAACCACAGAACACAAACGCTATTTTCCAGTTCACTCTAACATTACAAACACAATTACCTTTCTTATTTATAGAAATTATAAAAAAAAAAAAGACCCGAGTGCATGACACGTGCGAGAGAGGTCGTAAGTTAAAGAAACTTCCAACACAGAAGATAGGCAATATTTTTTCAGTTTCGAAACACGGCATATACATACGCCTCGTTAGAAAGAAAGCTGTCTGTTTCAAGGTGAGCAGGGTTCTATTTACTCTAATGGGATGCTTTAACATTAACTGCAATTGCCCTATTTTTTTTTGTCTAAACGAAAGCTTGTTCGATTCATTCGTGTTTCATTCTATTTAGTTCGTGTGCATCGCACTAAGGTAAGACAAATTAGTGAACTTGTGGTAATTTTTGCCTTCCAATAATACAAATCGTAAGCGTAAACGGTACGTTTTTGAAGTAGTCGTAGATAAAACTTCGTATACTTTGTTTTTATTACACAAAATATCCAAAAACATATAAGCGCGTAAACACACACATACACACATATCAGTAAGTTAGAATAAATAATATCCTGTAAAGTGTCGTCTATCTCCGAAGTGGTGACCTTGACGTCGTTACATAAAACTTTCATTCGTAAAATAGCTCCATTATAATTACATCTATACGTCACAGCCGATCGGCCAAGATGTTTTTCCCCTATTTCCTGATCGTGCTGATTTTTCTTTAGCTCTCAAGTTTTTGCAATTAAACCAACAGCAACAATCATTATACAGACTCCACATTTGTTCAGAAAGTTTTTGTCAGTGTTGCAGTTCAGATGAAAATATAAATCTGCACGGCTATTTACAAAAACACCTTTTAGTCAGGACGAACACATGCATGTTACTCTGATTAACTGAAAATAAACCTTGACCAGACGGATGCACAGTAGATCACACAGATTTGACATTGGACAACGAAGCGCCTTCACACCTATCCTATCCTAACCAGTTTTGACTTAATAGAAATTGTTATTTTATGGTATTATTAAAATTTCATATGCCGTCGTTGAACACACTCGTCAATTTTGTCGGGCAATTTTAACGCGTACAAATTAATCAAGCTCCATAAAAAGTTCTTTTAGCTCCATGGTAGTGAACCTGAATTTCGATGCCGTATGAAACAACTATACCCTCCCCATTGGATCGAACAAACGTACTCTAGCACACACGCCGATAGGCAACCGCTATATACAGGAATCACCGAAGTGGCAAGCGTAATATTACAAAACTACACAGTGTCTTCCTCAGCTCCCAGAGATTATTTTTGTTGCAAATCGATGTGTTGTCTCCAAAAACAGCATTTCCATGAGCTCCATATTCAGATCCACCCTCTGCTCACTAGAGAAAATCGATTCATCGTTATCATTTTAGAACCTGACGTAACAGTAACAGCAAATTCACGGCAATAGACTCGTCATTATAGATCATCATCACTACTCATAAACGAGGTGAGGACTTGCTGTCACAAGATGTCCGTCACAACGGGATCCACGCTGGACCCAAGATGAAGTCGGCGGTGTCGTTTGAAATTGCTTCCGTCGCTGAAAGTCTTGAAACACACTTCACATTGATAAGGCCGCTCGCCCGTGTGAACCCGATAGTGCCCCATAGCTTTAGCTCGAGTCGAGCTAAGCTTTCCACAAACTCCACAACGAAACGGTCCCGTGCCGATGAAACCACACCCGGCGCTTTGAGCTCGCTCCACCTTTTTGCGACGTCTTGACGAAATCACCGAAGCCCTCATCGTGGAGGTTGCCCCTAACGAGTCTCGGTAATGCATCCGGGAAAGGTTTGGTTCGATAGGTTCCTCTATTGCAGGATCATCGAGCGAATCTGCAAGACGTCACAGAGCTTGCTTTTTAATAGTGCATCCTCTTTCACTAATCAAGATTAGAAGTGTAAGTAATTCTTTTCTGGATAGCTGGTGAAAAGTTTACTTTTCTATGTCGGACGTTGTGTTTAAACATTGAAAAGTACCCTCGAAGGTTTAAGAAGCTTTGATTCCCAACGGTTGTCTGTCATTTACTTCGGACACGATGATCAGTTGAAGCTACGAAAAAAACTATCTAGTCAGTTACGGTATCAAATTAGCCGGTTATCGATTAAACTATTATCGTAGTCATAATTTTAATTAAAACGACAGTGTCCTAAAAAAAAAGCAATAGTGCAGCACATAGCAAATCATTTAAGGCCTTCGGCCTTGAGATCCGGGGTCCCGCATCTTGAACGTACGGGTTCTGGGCATTTTGTATGGTCATATCAGCTCAGCCTAGGTTCGCGGTACGTCTTAGTCTTGGGACCGTGTCGTTTCCAGATTTCCTACAAGAAGAAAGCTTTATTAGACTCCGTCAAACAGGAAACCATAACGCCACACAAGTCAATGTTTAGACGATCGACATCATCGAAGAAGGGGTCGTTGATAACACCCTGCTAATAGCTTTAAGCTTCTACCGAAACAAAAACAATCTAAGGACTATGTTAGGAAAACAAGAACATCAATTTCATTAAAAAACAAATTATGTAAAACCCAAAAAGGCAGACAGTTCTATACGATAAGCATCTAAATATCGCAATGTGGTTGCGGGTGCACTGAACAACTACGCGATTATAAAGCATATGTCTAATTTGTAACGTCTATGCAGTAATTATAGATAGCTTACTTCTAGTTAAGTTAAAATGTCTGCCGTTCTGTTTCTTTCTAACAAAAAGGGACCTTTTGGAAAGAATTCATTAAGATGTTATATATCGTCGTATACGTATACTATGTTGAACACACGTTTCTACTTGTAGAAGGTACATGTTCAGGCTCCTTTATTGAAGTTTGGACAATGCATTGTTTAATATTATTCTTTTAAATGAGACAAATATTTGAATATTACGGTTGTTTGTCCTACGACATTTTCTCGAACACCTTATGATACACGTGATACCTCTGACCACTTACGACAGTCTCACTGGCCTTAGTGACGGGAAGCTAGACACTCGGCGTAGGTCATAGTTTGCGGTCACACTCAAAAGATCATTCAGACTCTGCATTCATATTTTTTTGCCTATACTTGGGTTATAGGATTTGTACAGAATTAAATATGTGTATATACGTCACTTTCTATGGGATTCGAGGTGCTTAGCCCATTCACTACGACCAGACAGGTTGATCTTGCATCTGCTACAGACGAATCTGGCGGGCGACGTCAATTTCAAACTTCGTTTCAGGTTTGCAAAACGCTCCGCCGAATTGTATCGAGACGAGTGGCTGGCAGCCGAAGCTGGTTGCAACTCGTTGACTGGGGAGGCTGCAGGCGGGGTTTGCTGCTGCTGCTGCTGTTGTTGTGGTCGTTGTTGTTGACGTGAAGTCTTTGCTGACGAAGAATTGCTAACTGCGTCGGTAGTCGATTCGTCAGAGTCTTCACGATCCTGTTTGTTAAGGGTTGTGACAGCATGCATTAATTCGAGCGACGACGACGACGACGAAAATGATGATGATAATGCTAACAAACTTCCAACTGACGCCGGAGCGTTTCTACGCGCGCGAAGTAGCCTGCCGCCTACAATTGCGCTATTACTGGGAAAAGTGTCTGACGAGATATTTGATGTTGCTGGCAATAGAGCTGATGCCGGTGACGGTGAAGACGAAGTCGAAACATCAACAGACGGAGTCTCTCGAAATCGTCCATTTACATACGAAAGAAAATTAGTAGATGTAGTAGCCGTCGTCGTATTAAGGATAATCGGACTGGAACTGGTTAGAATAGAAGAGGGCGCTGGTTTTTTTGCGTACGGCATTTGAAGGTGGGATACAAGAGTCGGCATCAATCGACGCCTTTTCATCTGTGTCGTCGATTCAAACGATGGGCTTGCGGGTTCACATTTGACCGACGACATTATAGGTATTTCGTAGAGTTCTTCGCCGGTAGTGCTTATCGTTGGCATTGTCTGGTCGCATTGAGGAGAGCTAAAAATGCTGCTATCTACAGACATTAGGTCTGGCAAAAATTCGCATTGATCCTCTTGTTGTTGGGGCTCCGAGAGTACCGCCTCTTCACAATTGACATACTCTTGGACGATGCATTCTGAGCCGCGGACATTAGTCGATTGGCCGGTACCTATTGACAATCCCTGCTTACGTGTGCTCATAGAGCGGGAACAAGAACCTTTTGTTAATTCCCACTTTGTTTGGGGATTACTAGATTCAGCTTTTTCAGTGCACTCTCCTGTGGCCCAATTGAGCACAGCAGAGGCCAATGTCTGACAATTTGCTGGCATAAAGCGATTTTCCCTCGCCGAACTGCTCGACCCATCTATATTAGATAAGCTTCTCTGGGCGGCATCAGCACCTAGACACACAGCGTGAAGGTTAGGAATGAACGGTATCCAACATGTCTTTTCTTCCAGGGTTAGATTCCTAGTGAAGGCCTATGTTCATCAGAACTCAACAAAAGTCACATGGCAAAGGTGAAAACAGTGGATTAATAACCATCTAAATTCCTTACATCGACCATTTATTTCAACGAACACGTTTTTAGTTATTTCTTAATAAACTTAACCATTTATTATAAGTTGTCGTTAAAGCTCAGCTAGCGCTCAGGTTTGAAATTAGGCCAGATCGTCTGATGGCTCCTCACAAAGGTTTTTGTAAACTAAACCTGTAAAAAAAACACGTGTTAGTTTATAGGTAACTTGCAACCTGTGTATGACTTCTGTAAAAATCCCTTTTTAGAAAAAATTAGATTGTACTTACACCCTACGAGGCAATTCGATAGCGATGCTTAAAAAGAGTGCGTGTTTGAAAGTATCCCGACCTGTGCGTTAGTATCATTTCAGATTTAATCGATCCATAATAACGGAGGATCAAGAGGTTGTCATCGTCTCCAGAATGAAGCGTAAACATTTTGCCTACAATAGAGATTTGTGATACAAGATCTCCCAATTGGCATACTTAGATATCGTTGTACGTAGTTTGACTAGTGGACCGTGCGGGCGAAGTCGGCAGATTTACGATGGCATGCGATACTACAGGATTCGAATCGGTTCGCCTTCAGTAGGCGGCCTATAAGGACTGATATATAAATACTAGTTCAATTTTTTTTAGGAATTTAGGGGGTTCTCTTTTATGACGAGGCTCATCAAGTTTCCGATGTAGCTGCTCGATTTGTCCTGTGTAGCCTGAGAGTAATAAGCGCGAGCGTATCCAGCGGCTGGTGTCCGAGGAAGTTCTGGCCTTTCATAAACTGCTTTTTGATTTCGTTCTCGCTCTTTTATAAGTTGCGGCAGCAAAGGCTGTATGAATGTTTCGTGCTCGGCTTAAATCAATTGAAGTGCTGGCGAGCACGTCAAGATCGTGGTCCATGATTCCGGTTTCATCCGTCAGAATACGGAAATATACAAGTTCCTCTGGTCCTCTTCGATACCTAAACACACAAAACTAACTGTAACCTTGTTCACGGCAGTCATGGTTTACGAAGTTATTTTGCTGTTCTTTTTCGGCATATTCATATATTCGGAGTCAGATTGAAACGTTAGTTTTGTATAGGGTTGATTTAGATACCGTCTGCGATACCACCGCAAACAATATTCCAAAGGTGGCTTTTGTAACATACAACGTATGTTAGTTAGATTGTTACATAATAATAACAATGATTATTATTACTATTACTGTAGTTGTACATTGTACTACTGTAATATCTCAGGCCTTAGTATATACGGCGTTGCCGAGAAATACCTTTTGGATCATACCGGATTTTCAGCACTTAGTGGAAGACACTTAGTGGAATCAATCAAGGTGATTCTACTGTGGATAGGAACCATTTGCCCATATATAACTCACAAAATCACTGTTCCTGACTGGTTTAGAGCTTCCTTTACGAGCATATCAGCAACTTCTATCTTCATCACTTCTAACATAGCTATGCATCTATAAATCATTCTTAGATATACACGACGAAGTTTCCCTTCATTATTACGTAACATGATATTGTTGAAAAAACTTCGTTCAATAACGAGCACGGCTAAGTTACACCTTATATCATTCCGTTCGTCCGCATATTTTTTTGGGTACGTTTATACATATCTTAGATTGCTATTTTCGTAATGAACGATAGTCGTTGTTGTTGTTGCTGTCAAAGTCAATCGATAAACAGAACCCGCATTACCTTTCGGGTTTGAAAATGGGGCAACCACATCGAGAAGTTTTTGGTATAAGGATATTCGAAATTTCTATAATAAAATGGAAAAAATCTTTTCATTAACTAGGTGCACAGAACAGACACGTCCAAGTCCAGAAGCCAATGTCAACTCTGCAGAGAAATTGAGTTCGGCCATTTCTAGAGGATTATGAAAAAAAAAAAAAAAAAAGATACAGGCATCTTTTTTGCAGTAACTAATAATCACATTGGTGCCGTACTTGTACAAAGCTAACAGTGTAAGGTCTCAGAAGAAGAATATTTAAAGAAAAATATTACTATACCATACGATGGTACTTGGAATTATATGGCTATTATATGGCAATACTGAAGGTAAGGTATGGATTTGCCTAAGATCGAGTGAATTGATACATTGAACAAGTAAGCAACGCTCAACAACGCATCAACACAAAATTGTAAGATTTTACAAGCGAATAACTGTGAAGTTTCTCTGCCTCTTTAAACTTTTACGCGACAATAATTATTTACATTACGCGCTGATTATGTCTCATGTGCGTGTAGAGTCCGTAATTACGCGTCATCCCATCACTGAATGCTTTAGAAAATTAGCTTATTTTTCCTATATACAAATGGGGGTGAAACACTACGGAGCGCCCCTCTTCATTTGGTTACGTACAAGCTCTAGCGTACTTCTCACCGAAAATCGTATACAACAGATTTCTTGGCATCTATTAGATTTTATTTTTTTAGCGCTGATGGTTTAAACGTACGAGCACAAAGACCCGCTTGGAAGCGACACACAGCCGGGTCCCAAAAGCTGGTTCTAATTGCCGACTTCGGTTGCCGCCTATGGCCCCGCTAGACTTTCTCCAGTTGGCCGGCGTCATTTCGTGACAAAGTGGCCACTTCATTCGAGATGCTACTCGTTGAGCTTGTCTCACCGAAGGATGAACCTGATAATATCGGCAACGAAGACGGGGCATGACCCGAACAACGGAGTAAGGGCCGGCCGCGGTGTACGGTGCGGCCAAGAGACTGGCCAGGGCAAACCAGCGATAGCAGCAGCGAAAGGGCAGTTGGAACTGCGGCACGCTCGTGATCAAACTCGCAGACGCATTCTGAGTTTTGATCGAAATAACCTATTGATATGTAGCTTCCAGGAACCGACGCAGCAGCTGCAGGAGCGTTCGCTAATTCTATTGATTGCTTGTTCGATTTGCCTACCACTAAATTATCGTTCGCGTTACAGATCTTCGTATTAGGTAAGGTACTAGTGTAAGGTGTCGATTAAAATGAGCACTGAGCTATCGCAGAATGTAGTTGATGGTGCGGTATACGTATCGGTTCGCAAGGCCATCTGAGATGTTGGTGGGCGTTAAAGTATAATGCGCAGGGTCGGTGTTCATGGCCGTTGTGAAGGAGGGGCAGCCGGGCGCAAGATAGCCCGCTACGGCTATAAAGGACTAAGAGATTCGTCTTCTAGGAAGTTTTCCCATTCGATTTTCGATTTCATTTTCACGGGCAAACGTTTCCCTATCGGTGTCCTCTGTTAAATCAATTGAGATCGGTTTCACAGACCAACTTTTTTCTGGTTGCTATTGATGCAGCTGCAGTTCTTGGGCAGCCGTAAAAGCACGGTTTCCGTTAGCTGTGAGGCAATCGTTGTGGGTCTTAGTAAAGATGTGACTGGCATTGATGAAGTCATGGCGCCAATGCGGAGGGCAATGTGCTTACAATTCGAAACTGTTCTTGTTGTGTAGCAGTTGCTGTACGATGCCCTAAAGGGCCACACGACAGCCTCGTCGCGAAGAAACCTGCTCAGATAGAATATGTTACCAATAAACGTGATAATACTTCTACTGCAGTTGATTTTACTATGGCTGAATAATATCTGCTAAAAGGTCTATAAGCTTCATCAGAACACGAGCAGCTTTTATTGAAAGCAATACATGCTGTCCGATTGAATTCCTCGGTGATTGGTTCCGCAGTCCAACAGGCTCATCAGACCCGCCAGGCATCGATAGGGGATCCAGCTGGTCAACATTACTTCTGTAGACAGGTATAAATCTGTAAGAAACGCCCTCTGTGAGTACGATGTCCACGCTCTATCTTAATCTATCGCTTCAGGATTTAGTTATTAAAAAGAAGAACGAAACATTGGCTCATTCATAAACTGTTTTTCTTTATAGTTGCAAACACATTGGATTGTCATGTATGTTACATTCTGTTGTATATGTATACGTATATTATATATATGTATATAAAAAATAATGTGAATATCATCATTATCGCGATAATTATTATGAATTGAACGTTATAATGAAAGGTAGCACAATGAGAGGACAAGGTAAAATGGACCAACGAAACAGACGATAAGGTCTCCTGTTCACGAAAGCACCTTCCTCACCGAAGTCGAAGTTTGTTTGGTAAACAATCCTAATCATTTCAGCGTTGAGTGAGGGCCTATAGGAAACTTCACCATCTTGACGATAGAGCGCATTCTTCGAGGAGCGGGCAATTTCGCTACAAGGCATACATTGCAGTTAATTTGCACCGCCTGGTCAGTAAAAACACGTATGGGTGAACCAGTAAGCGATAATATTGAAATTACATATTTATATCCATAATAGTATTAACGATTCTACTGCACTTAATGAATATTTGTATGTATTTGCCGTAATGATATACAGATGTGATGAAAACATGGATATATATATATATATATATATATATATATATATATATATATATGTATTCCGTTAATTATTATGGTCGGGATATGTATAGATATCGTTGAAAACCCACACACGTACAGTGTCAAACCCTCGTCCACATGTTGGCTGTATTTAGCTTTCTTCAAAGTTGAGTGTAGTCTTTGTTCGTGTCGTCCCGAAGGGCGAGATGTTTTTCATCTCCCTGTTAAAACTTCGTCACAAGCTCATATAGTCTCGTACATATTTTGATTTCGTATGACAATTCATTTGAGGCCGCTTGCTCTTGACGATAGAGCGTAACGTTTCCGCGCATCTAACACAGCACTATCTTTGTACTCGAGTTAAGATGTACACACTATTCATTTTTTCATAAATATATTACTATATAAACAAAAACCATGGTAGTTCATGGATCCACAATAGGTAAAACACGGGACTGGGACGCTAGCGATTCAACTCGGCTATCTAGTCTTACAGGGCCAAGATTCGCTTATCAGTTAGTCAACATTGACCCATCTCGTTTAAATCATTTCTTCGGAGAGACTTCCTTCCCGTTTCCTCCAACCTCTTTAGTCAAAAAATAAGATATTAGCACTCGTCCAATCGTTCGGGCGGACAAATGGAGAATGCTGATTATGCGCGTGCCTTTAATATACACAAAATGAATATTCCCTTATGGTAATGCTGAGTTAAACTTTGTGACGGTTACGTACTCTCGTTATGCTTAACGTATCGCGTCCAGAAACAGCCAAGTCGACATCTACTATCATTTCAGCATCTTCGGTACATATACAACAAGCATCAATCAAAACCGAGTCCACATCGTTGTACATAAACAAGATTCTTACAATGGCGTAGGGCCCTTCCTACCCATCTACAGTAATCAGCACCGTGAGCGTTCTACAAAATTAGGCTAGATCATATTTTATTAGTTTGCAATAAATACACTTACTTCTCTCGTTTCGCGAAGACAAGAATACCACAAACTCGATACCGATACTTGTTCATTTCAAATCACTGTAATCACATTAACGGCTAAACCGGCTTTGCAACAAATTGACGCTTCAATCGAACGCTAGGAAAACCCCTCTTGGCAGTATTGCATTGGAAAAATTCAAGACACGGAAAATTTAGAAATTGCAAATACCTTCACAAGTGATACCCAACAACGTTCGTATAATCCTCGTCGGTCTCGTTTTCCGAATCTGGGTCTGGGTCATAAAACGAACATCACGCCAAATGCACACTAATTACTTAGAACAACCACTACGATTATCAAATTCGCAATGAGAGCTCTATCTGTTTGAACAATTGTCAAATTCGCCTATTATACAAAGACGGGATCTGTGAGAGGAAAGTTGCAGGAACTTCTCATCGGAGGATGTAAGGAGCACACCCAATTGTCGCAGTACCCAATAACCGACGTCTGACAGAGTTCAATTGCCCCCAAAAGTACGGCTTTCTACTTGTATTAACACGACCCACTCACGCGATTGCTGACTCATCCAGAATGCACGCTAAAACAACATGTTTTAGCTGACGACATGATATATACGTATGTGTATATATATATATAGATTCGATAATACATATCAGTGTACTTACAATAAAAACACCGCATTTATTATATCATTGAAGTATCGTCAATTGTGTAGTTTCTGTATATTATAGAATTATCAATACTACTCCTAATAATGAAAGCCCTTTGCACTGTAATAATAGTGGGCTGGTGTTGCCACCATAGTGTCCTCATATCCACCTAGGACTCTCATGTAAATCGCTCCTTTAATGTGATTTTTCCGCGTTTCATTGTACAGAAACGTTTCAAAAGTTATCATAATAATTATGTTTTTCAAAATCGATTTTAAAGAATTTCCTTCGCTATCGGGGCTGTGAGACTATGCGGTAGATGCGCTGATTTCGCTAGCACAACGAACATTCTGCTGATTTATCTAATCTGACCCAGTATATACGTCAGCTGAGGTCAGGAACGAACGGCGTGCAAAACTGGCTAGCCGGAATTTAACATTCAGTTATCATGCGGCAGCTAAAAATAAGTTCCCCACCCACAATTTTTTCCATAAATTGACGATGAATTGAATTTCACTTATTTAATCGAAAATACTCGCAATACACAATCGAGTCAAATAGTGGAGCGTGGGCGGGTTTTATATGTTAGCCGAGTATTGATATATATATATCAATACTCTCTCTCTCTCTCTCTCTCTCTCTCTACCGACCGACGTTCGCGATGGTTCATTATGGTGTATATTCATCGAGTGGGGTGAGAGTGATGAACCGCAAGCCTTTATTCTTCGTGTGGTATCCGAATCAGGCACAGTGCTTTTAGTCCGCTGTTTAATCAAACCCATTATATAATGCAATATTATTTGCGCCTTAAAATTTTGTCATAATGTCAACACAGGGCATGTCATTTCAGGTCAAACAAAGTACGATTGGGTTGCAGTATACCGTAAATCACATTTGTTGCAAAACTTCGTTGCAGCGCAATCGCTGTTGGCTTTATTAATCATTCAGTCTTTTTTTTTTTTTTTTAAAACGAAGTTCTTATCATTTTGTTGGCTTAGATCAGTAGGTCAACGGTCGTTGTAGCAGTTGTCCCTATTGTGTCCTGCGCTTTGTTGCATTGATTAACAAAGTTGCGTCTTTGTGTTTCTTTGCATTACTGTCACAGAGCCCAGTTTTCTGTTGAACCTACGCCGTCGTGTGGTCACTTCGTAGACTGATGTTGCTGTTGCTTGCGGAAAAGCTCGCACGTGTTAAGATGCTGGGATATGTCTTCCTTGACGACAGAGACATCGCAGTATCCGCATTTGAGAAATTGCCGACCCTGGTGCTTTCGCGAGGCATGGTTCTCGAGCTCGATCGGGGAATGGAAGCCGAGGTCGCATACGTCACAGACGTGCTTACGTCCATTTTCGTGCACCTTGAGATGATTGTCCAGGTCTAGGAAGCCCTTATTGCAGATATGGCACACCTTCTCATATTTTGGAAAGATGAAATGACATAAGCGCATTAAGTGAAGCCTTAACCTCAGTCTGTTGAGCAAACAAAGCTATGCTATGGAGATTCGTTAGAAAACGTGTAACATCATCTATACAGAAATGATGGACAAGCCAGCTGACTGGTCAAGGCTAACACGCGTATCCCAAAACATAACCTGTTGACGCCTATTCGAGCGGTTGCATTGGTTGCCTACCTTTGTCTGCATGTTACTGGTATCGTGCGCTGCGGACCGGTGCCTTTTGTAGAGTTTGTAGTCACTCGTTGAATATGGACAGTCCCCGCAGACGTACTGCCAAAACTGTCCGGCCTTTCCTCTCGAATCACTGCCGCTACTCTGGCTAACGGAGCTCGCCGCCGCCGTCGTCGTCAGCGCTTCGATGTCCGTTCCCGGCGGAAGTTTCACGACAGTTACCGCAGGATGGGTTCCCTGATGAGCCGAAGACGTCATCTGAGCCTGATGTGGATGCTGTACCGTCTGCTGCTGCTGAGTTTGTTGGTGTTGTGACCCTGTGATCTGCACGTTGACAACCGGTAGCGGCAAACCACTGGTCGACGTTGATTGCACGACATGTGTTTTAGGCAAAAGCGTTAGTGTTTTTGAGTTCGTTGGAACAGCCTGCATCTGTACAGACGGTGTTACCTGCACTGTGGGCAACTGCAAGTTTGTCTGTCTCGTATGTGACGTTGGGCGAATCGGGACAAATTGCGGGAGCATGAGAGCGTTACCGGTGCTTGACGGAGCCAAGGTTACGACTGGCCGAATCATCATTGACGGCACGAGGCCGCGGCTAGTCACGTTGACAACGGAACACTGACTTCCAGCCGCAACAGCCGCGGGACTCATCGAAGGTGAGGAGTTGACTGTCAACATGTTGCCAACTTTTACGCTGGCGGAGTTCGCACAATGAGCAGTGGCACTACTGCTACCGACGATCTTCGTCGTGACCAAGCTCGTAGGGCTGGGGCATTTCGTGTCCTTGCTCGTATTGTTGTTCGGTTCCACATCAGGAACGATAAGGTCGAGCTCCATGCTTTTGCTTGATGATACTTTCCGGACTCCTAAAAGGAAAATTCGGCCAGGGCGAGATATAAACGGGTGTTAATATGCTTCAGTTCTAATGAAATATATAATAATATAGCACAAATTGCAGATTTGTTTCTCTGCTAGTTTGTAACACGACGACGACGACGACATGTTAGAGAAGTTAGATACACATATGAAGTTTGAACTAGAAATGTGGATTTTTGAAAGCTACGATCGCCTCTACGTTGGAACGTTTGTGTTTTGTAGTCAGTCTACCGAGCTCTCTCATTCAACACAGCAGAGTGACACGAAGTAACTTTTATCGCATTCTTGGTATATTACAAATGCATGTTCTGCCAGTCAGGCCAGCCTGGATGTATTTGACATGCGGCTGTTCGATATTGATTTCTGACGACCCGACACGGGACCAACAGGACTGCCGACACTGTCTTCTGAAAGAAAAGCAGTTTATCAGTACGATGTTCAATGCTGGACTATTTGTCCACACCCACCAGCGTCAGCTTTTCTCAGACGATTGGCTTTTCCAGTATTGTTCTACTCTAGACAAAAGAATACAGCAGATTAGAGAAATAAATAGATACTTTATTTTCATAACCGGATGATATATAAGCCTAACGCCTTATAGAATAAAGTACAATAGAAAATGAATAGGTAGTAAAGATACCCCTAACCGAAAAATGACTACTCCAATATGCTGTTGTGCACCAATACGAATAATATACGTCTGTTTAGATGAAGTAACAATGATGCTAACAATAATAGCAGTAATATAATTCGAGGTTTCGTGTTTGGGTTTTTTTTTTGTACGTTGCCGACCTTTCGCCTGGTGTTGTCACACCTTCGGCGTCATAAGCCGCTCTTGGTCCACGAGAATATAAATCACATAATTACACGATGGAACGTTTGCCTTTGATCACATTAGTTCAGTACTTTATCTCTACTTCGTACACTACTCTATGGACCACTCGCTTCAATATATTGACGGTACCTGTAAAAAGAATCCATTTTTCAGCAAGCATACACATCATATATGGAGAAGTCACCGCACGGTTTTTGCGTTCATTATCTTTTGTATAATAATCAGAATGATGATAATAATAATAACGTTATTATATCTATGCTGATATTAGTTCAGTGGATTATCATTGCAAATAAAATTGCACGTTCAGAACGACAATGTGACATATTGGTGGTACGGAAGATACTTTTTCCCAGCTTTGTCTTCGTTGCCCTGGTCGTTGGTTGCTACTATCGCTATGATTGTCATTAATAACGTGTTTGTACATGTGTGTGTGTGTGTGTGTACAAATATATCGCTCTTCATTACATTACTGTAGTTTGTATGTTGTGACATTGTTATAGGGTTGTTTGTGCTAGTCGCTAATGATTTGTTATTATCTTATGAGAAACAGGAGATAATAAGAGTATAGATGTGGTCGCCGTTGATGTATCTCAACAAAAATATGAGACCGCTAGGACTGGGTGCCACAGAAAATTGCACAGGCGAAACAGTGGGGTCGAAGCAGCTCTGCTTCAACACGTTGCGGATGTATGTCTCTTCTTTATGATGCTGTGTATGCTACTCCGACTTATGCAAAATTAATCATTATCATATAATAACAACAATAAAACTAGCAATATATGTTTCTATAAAAAAGTGACAATAATTATATTTGATGCTTTCGTAGGGTATTTGAGAATTCAACGCGATACATAATAACAATGATAAAAATAGTACCGATAGTCATCTGATTGTATAAAATCTCAAAGGAAATGATGCAGCCACGCGTACGAAGTCATAGTGATATGAAAGGTTGATTAAAAAACGCCAAGGTTGAACGGTAGCGTTGTAAGTGAAACAAAAGTCGACAGAAATTTTTTACTGAACCTAATTAAAAATCTAATACCACACCCTCGGCTGGGTTATCTTATGAGGGAACAGTAGTTTTCACAGTGAACGCTCAACCATGCTTTTGTGCGCGCTCTGTAATCGACCCTCACTGTGGTCGATCGGTCGGTCGCTCGCTCGCGTCTCATTCTCTGCTTGATCGTTTTATAACCTTGTGACATGGCATGCGCGCCGATTTTCTATTCCATCTGCCTGCTAATAATAGAAGTGGCAGAAAGGTCAAGAACTTCTTTTGCTCGTTACTTCTAATAGGTTATAAATTTTTAAATGAGAAATTCGATTTTCTAAACTTCCCTCACTCGAAAGTCCACTTCTTTCTAGGAGTTCGCAAACGCCACCATTTCTATCCTTAAAATAACAGAGTGAATTTTATACAGATCGTGCTAAAAAGGGGTGATACCGCCGGTGAGTGCAGCTGGGTGGGACAAATCGACACGGTGTCGCCATACAGAGCGTATTAGGCGGAAAAGGACCACCACATATGCCAGCGACCTTTCAGTATATGCTATAGTCTAACGATAATTATACAGGGAATACTATAGCAGTTAATAATAACAATTGTGTTCGTCATAGAACAGCTTCGGTGTTCACGCACCCGAACTATATCTAAATAGAATAGTTAATTAGTCAATCGGTTAACGTTAGGTATCGATGATGATAGAAGTAATTGCGTGCACGCTAATTTGTTACCACGTTCGGTACGTCGTCTCTAAACGTCATCGACCGTAAAATAACATAGCAATAATACATCTCTATATTGTAATGATAGTAATGACGGAAGTGGTGTACGTACCGCTGAAATAGTAAAAATAATGTCAGAATATCAATGCGTGTAGTTGTTATGATCATAACTGCTATATATAATATAATAGTAATAGGAATATCATTGAGAGGGATACTCTCTGACTGGACTGGGCATTCCGTGAGGGACGGTGAAGCGAAGGAATGGATTAAAAGGGCAGTTCTTAGTTCGCTTTTTCTTCTATCTCAGCTTGAATGAACTAATTTAGATTCAGAAACTTGTATTAACAGTAAGGACGCTGCCAGGCAAACATGCCTCGATATACACGTTATAGTAATTTTTTTAGTGTGGAACGACCTGGCCATTCGAGCTTATGCGACTATAGCGCAGTCGGTGAAAGTTTCGCTTATGGAAGACCGATATGTTGGGCGAGTGCAAACTGCAGAAGACCGGTGACAGAATGGGTTCTTCCATGGTTTCTTAGCATATAGGCGTCTTATCGTAGTCAAAAAAGAGCTAACAAATAGAAGCTGCGTGAAGGAAAAACCTCTTCAGCCAAATTCGGTGCCAATGCCCGAAGGCGAATAAACGAATTCTCAGTATGTATAAGTTGGTTTGCGGAAACAAGCCGATGTATGAAAAAGTAAAAACCTCCCCAGCGCTCTGAGGCTACTGAGTAATCTTCACGCTGCTAATTCGAATTATCTCAGATGCTCGTTTTTTTACAGCGCCTAATAGACTACTATGCTAAAGTAATAGTGCAATCCTATAAACAAATTAATTGTCCAATTGTTGTGCGCATCACCTCTCGGGTCGGGACACAGATTTTCATGATTTTTTGCAAGCAAAATTCCGAATCAGTATCTAGTGCCAGTGATTTATTTTTCGAGATCTGTTCTGGCTAAAGGAAGACGTACGCGTCCGCGCGCATTTCTTAGTCAAATGGCGAAAGCAAATATGTGGAAAAAAGCAAAAAAGGGTTTGCTCAAATCATAAATCGGCCGTGTATATCCACGGTTGCCTTATAAGCGCAGGGCCATCTTAGTCTGCATGTTTAAATGTCACGAATGTTACGAATACACCCATTCTTCCCGATCATCACTTGTCACCTCGGTTTTTCATGTCAATACCCATTGATTGAATGCCGCCTCGAAGTTTTAGACGATAATCGATATTGCCGTTCTTGTAACTTCGTCATAACAGCAGATTATCGCTTTGAATCCGCCGTTACATGTTTGTTTACAACCAGTATAATAAGACCTATTCAGATGATGTTAACATAGAGACAAATGAGATTCAGCGAGATTCGTTTCACTGCATACACCATATAGCGACGCAATAGGGTGCCAGGTGGGACACTGTTTTATCAGAATCTGCCAAACCTGAAAATTCACAACGTTGAAACTATACTTTCCGCCCAAGTTCATAACCTTTGTAATGTTAACTTCCTACCTAAACTTATTGTAGCATTTTTTAAGGAGACTGAGGCCAGCCATCAAGTGCCAATGACACAATGGGGCATGAGTCTGGCTTTTGTGACCCTATCTGGACCAAAGATCTCGATCTTAGCAAAGCAAACGCATGGTTTACGATATCGCGAATTTTTTCGGCATGTATTGCGCCCCTGCTGCTTCGTAAGGTACTAAACCAAAAGCGTGTCCCACCAGACAAGCACGTTAACCACGTATAACGGCACACTGAAAAAGGACGCGTGCAATATATTGGAGTGAATTCCGGCTGATAAATCTCAGCACAAACAAAATACAATGAAAATATAATATGTCGCAGGTTCACTCGTCATGACTTAAATTGTAGGAATGCTTTTTGTTTTGTTCATTAACGCCTATATATTCCCAACAGTGGGCCGCATCTGTTTGGGTTGTTTCAGTATAGGCAAAAAAAGTGTAAACATTTTCGTTCGCCCATTTTCCTCTCCATTTTG
>NW_019213156.1:81174-276713 GCF_002532875.2 Varroa jacobsoni | reverse complement strand
CGGTGATAATATATATATATATATATATATATATATATATATATATATTATCACCGGTTCTGAATCGTATCGTGCGGGGCCCGACGCTCCAAAGGGTTCCCCGACTAGTACAGGGGACACCGGGACAGATAAAGCCTTCAATTACCTTCTTCAATTAACTTCAATTTCCAACTTTATACAGGGCATCTTCTTCCCGCAAGGAGGGGTGCGTGCTTGAGATGCGTGTCTAACAGTCGTAGTTGTATTTTTTTGTGATTTGTGTTGTATTTTTTTGCGGTATTTTCCTACTGCAAGACAATCCACTGATGACTTCAAATTGATCTCTGGCTTGGCGATACGAGTTTGTGGCCTCTCAATTCGATACCTGAACACAACTCATCACCTGTCGCCTTTCAACTCACCAACTCATCGTGTTCCAATTTATCTAATTAGCATTATCATATCCGCCTTATTATTACGTACAGATAAAACCCGTTTGCCCTTTCACCAGCAGGCTCGTTCGTGATCTTTTGCAATAGCATTCTCAATGTGTCCAACGGTGCTATTGCCCTGAATCTATGCTATGCTGTGTAATTTTTTGCTGTTGCCAAACAAACACCGCGATTAAAAATAAGGATGCCAACAGTCTATACAAAAGGTTCCTTCGCCTCAATTCTACTAGCACAGAACACATCGGGGGGTACTTCTTGTCACTTTCCTCACTACAGACATCGAAGATCTGGTCGTGAAACAAAACGTCTCGTCGAGTAGTTATCAATAGCTTCTATTTTTCGTTGCTACGTAATATTATCGTCACTCGATCCTCAAGCTTGCTCTTTCTACCTATTGAAACCTAGAGGAGACCTAATCAAGATAGCATATAGCACTCTTAGCAGCCACCACATTGTTCCTTTTTCTGTTCGGCGTTTCACAGTTGGTTGCATTTATTTTTATTGCTATCGCTGCAATTGCTGCTGCTATTATTGTTATTGTTGTCGCTTTCGTTGTCGTATTTGTTGTCGTCATTATCAACCATAATCCTTATAATGCACTTAAAATATAATGAAATGTTATCCAGTAGTATTGAAGTGTCAATAATGTCAGTATTGTTTGTTGTTCTTGCTAATTCGTTTTGAATAGAGCGGGAACAAAAGAGATACAAAAAGCCCCACACGCCCGCTTGATAGTGGTGCTTTTTAGCGTGCTGTCGTGTTGAACGTGACATATAGACTTGTATGACATAAATTAATAATAATGATGACAACAGTAGTAGGTTCGGTAACTGCGACTTGGTTCCTGTTCCTATGTCCATTTGCTGTACCAGATGATTTATAGGATCGCACTTTTACTAAGCGTCAGCTATCCCCAATCAAAATACAAATTTGTTTTACACAAGCTAAGAATTGTGCTCTCGGAGAACAGTCATGGCGAAGTATTCATCGTGTCGCGGTCGTGTTTCCGTTCCAGTTTTTTCGAAAGTTCACTGCAGCTCATTAGGTGACGGCGTACAGCGCTTCGGTCACCGGATGAATAATGACAGAAGTTGCACTTGAACGGTTTCTCACCGGTGTGAATCCGCCGATGTGTCTCAACGCTGCTTTTCCTTGTGAAGTTCTTGCCGCAGATGTCACACTGGAATGGCTTTTCGCCCGTATGAACCCGCATGTGCCTCTGGAATATCGATGCAACTAGCGTCCGGTAGGGGCAATAGTCACAGCTGAAGTATTTGCCCTCCTCGACCACGCTCATCTCCATGCCGTCAGGGAGGGCCCAGCCAAAAGGAGCCATTTCTTCAAGGGACGAATCGGGTTCGGGAAGAATTCGCATCTCCATGTTACTCGGAACTGAGAAGATCTCGTCGTCTGAAAAGCGTACAGGGTTCAAACATACAAAAAACCACAACCCGCCGGTGGGGTACGCCAGTCAGGCCGACAACGATGAAGAAGATTACAGAACAGGCGATTCATTTCGTCCGGAGATCCAGCACACAAAAGGGATAAACCGAGGTGAACAAGAACAAAAAACAAATAAAACAAGGAAAATCGATATAAAAACTCCACATCATTTTCGGTAAGTTAGAGGCAAGTAACAATTTAAAGGAAAACTCGATTACAACAGATTTATAGTTCTCAGAAAAGTACACATACCTGATTCCCAGATATATTTCCAAAACTCAAAAATGAAACAAAAAAATTTAAAAACAACTTAAAAATTGTGCTCCGCTATTACATTGTACGTAAAAGCACAGGGAACCAAAGCCAATAAAAGGAGGACAATAGAGAACACAAACAATGAAAACTAATCTTTATTACTAGCTCGAACTCAGAACAAAGGCTTCATGGGTAGAGTGAGCATATGTAACATGGAGATCCAATGATGAAGACAGGTGCCGCCATGAAAAATTTTAGTGCACGTCAACTCTTTCCCCATTGCTATGAGAATGGACGACCTCCGATCGTTCATCCTGTAATTGCGACGAGCTTGCTCACTCAATGCGACCAAACAAAGAAGACACGCCTTGATTTTTCTTAATTGACACAATAAAATCAGACCATCACATATTTATTTGTAACCTTTATCGCCTTTTTTTCATATGAATTCCACTGTTTACTTTTTTCATAGCCTCTACCTTTGCGTGCACGTATAACACCACCGTGCTTCTATACATGCTACACGCCCTCAGGTCATGTGATACACTGACAGACATTTTACATTCACAAGTAGCATTAGGGTTGCCAGCAAAGTTGTTATAGTAAATGCCTTCTTACTGATCGTTCACGCGAAAGAGTGAATACATTTTTTCATACATACGCTTACGTTGGTGCGTATGAAGTGCCTTAATACAGGTGGCCTAGATCCATCGACATCAGTTGAAATTGCTTTTGCATGAAAGCACTTCGTACGTAGTGGATATAACGCTATACACTCATGTATCGAAATCATATCAACCAGTCGAACTGTACGGGCCCTGGTTGAATGGTTCTATTTGATTTGGTAAAAATGAGCCGTTCGATACGCTCATTGAATGGACCCATTTGTCCATCATGATATTGTTACACACAATGATAATAACTTACATATGACGCTATTTTTGATTAGTCAGGTAATAGTACTAATAACAATAGTAATACATAGACTCTGAGACCACAAGTGTACAGAGCTGCAATCATTTCCGAGTATACAGAGGGCGCTTTATTTGCCATCGACGACGTTTATCACATTCATCTATGCTAATATGGGAACAACTCGCGGTGGGTCTCACATGGCGCGGTTGGATTAGAGGTAGCAGATGTTTCTGTTTAACACTATTTAGGTTTGTTCGAATTATTGTGCCACATTACACTGCGTATAACTGATTTTTTTTCATAATTATAGGTTTTCACAAGTATGTTTTGCTTGAAAAACCAGCGGGCTACCCGGCAGTGGAAGCACTGTGCTGGAAGGTTTATCGCAGTGCACCTTAGTTTGTTTAACTTCGAGCTTGGGGATAAGCAAGCGGAAAATCGTTTCCGGAAAAACATATTTTCATTAATGCAAGTAGCAAGTGATTAGTAAACAACAGCCTCGCCTGAAATTGCACTTCACTGAGTCATTGCGTATAGACGCATTTTTGATTTGAGAGACCCACAGTCAGCGGTGCGAGTGCTGCTTAACCTCGCTCTCGGGTTTGACACAGACACACAGACGCACACACGCAGGATTACTTAGTCACAAGAAAACATTTTAACGATGCCAAACATCCTGCTTGTCTTATTCAATATGGTTCATCATTAGATACATTACAGTAATAGGTACCCGCTCCCATTGCCACAATCTCAGGAATGTAATACCGTGCTGTACATTTCATCTGGAACTTGTATAGCGTATTGCAGCCGTTAAGAACAAAGTCACATGTTACATTGTTACAATACACCGCGTGCCGACGTCACATTCTAATAGTATTACAACTGTTGCACCATAATGTACATACAACACATGTAAATCAGCTGTTATTACGTTTTACCCAGGCTAGCTATGATCAGCTTGTCTATGTGACTCCCCGCAGCTCAATGTTGTTGTTTGGCTAGCTACATATGTTCCCCATTTTGTTCTGCGTACAACAGTTCCCGAACTGTTGTCTAGACAAGCTGTTGAGAAGATCACTAGATACTTTTACTACCAGTCTCCGTATCTCGCTATCAATGTCCCATTTTACGCCCCCTTCTTTTATCCCTTGTTTCTAAGCTACTAGCGACCCCTGCCTCCTTCCCTCTGCGGTGGCTCACAATAGCCGCTAATGCGACGTCTGAAGATGCCTTTTCAACGTAGCCCTATCAGCGGCTCGATACCCGCACCGCGTACACGCATAAGGCCGTTCTCTAGAATGCGTTCTTTTGTGTATAGCCACACTATATCGCTGTGAAAAGCGTTTCCCGCATACGTCACACTCGTACGGCTTTTCGCCCGTGTGGACACGAAAATGCCGTCGAAGACTGTAGGTACCCGCTGTCCGATATCCGCACAGAGCACAACCGAACAGCTGGTCTGGTCCGGGGGTGAGTCGCCGGAGACAGTTGGCTTCGTCCATTGTGTAATAGCCCAACTCGGCTGTCCATGAGCAAGCACCCGCAGCCGACGCGCCCCACTTCGCGACGACGGCTGCCGCCGCCGCGGCAGCCTCTGCGGCCGCCCCTAACGACACTGCAAAAGCGTTGGCGAATCCAGCAATACAAAAAAAAAATAATGCGAAAACGTCGACGCCATTTATATCTCTGTTTATCATTGTGTATGTAGTAGCAAGTCTGGAGCTTTTTCCAGTCGATAGTTATTGAAATCGAATTAGGTGATTTGAAAGATGCGTACAACCTGTTTGCATCTATGTATAATATAGTAGTATCACTACTACGATAACACTGCTGCAACAATGAAGACGAAACGGAGCTAATCAGCAAAAAATGTTGAACATATCGAAATCAACGAAACCATGCGTAAGTTATTCTTAAAATGATTTACATACTGATTGTCTTATAAAAGTGTTTGGGTTTCGTTGGCTAAACTTTATTACGTGCCGATTGAATTTGTGTGTTGGGTGGGTCTTTGATGATTTTGCTGTATATCCGTTTGAAGTTGCGGGTTCATTTGAAAATCTGGAAGAAAACCACTGAAATTAGTATTTGCTCAATGATTATTTCAAGCTCGAGAAAGCCAATCAATCGAATCGCAACTTCATATACATCACAATGCCCTTACTAGCATTCATAGCAGGAATAGCAATAATAAGCGTGTGAAAACATTGATTTAACTTATGTTAATTTAAAGAAGTTACTTCTTGAATCAATTCAAATTTATGGTTGGGTTCTGACTTTTTGCTTCTTTATTGTTTGTACAAGGTCGTACGAACTTATGCTGACAAACTAAAGCACAGGCTGTTTTCATTCCTTCTTTTAATGTTCTTTCGTCCATATATATATATATATATATATATATATATATATATATGGTCAGTGAGACCGTTCGACGTTTCGATACTCTTCGCTTTTAAATCTTTAGCAATATCTGTATAGGTTTTTGTGGCGGACACACGTACTCTGTTGAATTGCATTTAGCATTCACTGTTTCGTGAAGAGTAGTTTTAGTGTTTAGACATCGACACTTACATTAAATGTATATCTGAAAGAAAGTAATCATTGTTTTTCCTCTAACTTGTTTTTGTTTTGCCTCAAGGTATTTCGCATATATTATTCTTTTTAGCCCTTTGATTGCGATACAAAAAGGTGTTTTTTGCTTTCAACACAAAAGTAGCACGTTCTGAGTCAATTTCTTGGCCGTTGATTGCGAAAATCATATACACGTGAGCAGAATAGAGTATGCTTCTGAATATCTTCTTTTACCATTGAGTAGATTCATCTCAGTAAGTGACCATTAGGATTCAACGGGACAGCAACATTATGTGCGCTATTTATAACCACTTTGATTATATATATATATATATATATATATATATATATATATTGGGGGTCCAAAGTGGAAACATGATATTTGGTTTAGGATGTTAGTCACAATTATTTTTCCGATCTAGGATTTATTCGAAATCAACGTCGCAAGGTTTCCTTAGTACTGCAACTTTGCCCTTAAAAGCACAAAAACCTTTTTTGCATCACAGTATTTTCTGTTCTTTTATTTCAAAAGTTACAATGTATCTGTTTCTTCCTGAAGATTAATTCTTGTGTGTGTACGTGTATAATTTGTTTGTTTTATTAAATACAATTTACTCTGTAGATGCAAAACTCATTGTAAACGCTCACAAATCCTGTTTAAATACATGTGTATATATATATCTATATACATATTTTCTTTTTATCATGCGTACATAAACGCTGTTTCCATTTTTTTTTTAGGATTCAGATCTTCGGTTAGCGCAACGATGGGGTTATGACCAGTATCATCGTTATTCATATTATAACTTCATCATAATTATCACTATCCTAATTGTTTTAGTAGTATAGTTACATTACTCCCATTATTTATATATTTTTATAGTTTTCCAGTATTTTATTCATGTTGTGTTCATGTTTAATTAATTAATAGCATGTAGCTGACTTCATTGGAAGCTTTATCTTCGTACTCAAAATCTACATGGACCCTTCCAAACACACATTTGCGCACAAGCTGGGAAAACATATCTTGATAGGTTTTATTACTTTATATAATTACCAGTCTAAGTATCGTATTTTCCTGATAATCGTTCTTACACGGGTATAAATATTACACAAATTCAATGTATGTTGTTTCGTTAGTTATCATAATACCATTTTTATTATACTATATTTCGTCCTCATTTTCATCACTGTATGTGTAATATATTAATTTACCGTACCAGGTTCTTCCCTTTCACAATTGTTACATGAAGATCTACAAATATATTCATACTGTCATCATCTAAAACCCAGCAATGGGCACATGCACACAACACATATTTAATAATAATAATAATCATATTATTATTATGAACATCGTTATCATAAACCATTGATAAAACAAAACCACATACGCTTACACACTGGCTTGCTGACTTCCTGTCTGCCTCGATAAGCTTTAAAAGCTCTAACATATCCCTGTGTCACACTGGGTATTAGAAAATAGGTACGTACCGTATAAAACTTAATTAATATGAACATGATAGTTTTGTTCAGCCTGGTTTCATCGATATCCGTTTTAGCAAAAAAAAACATTTAGATTGTTGCAGGCACACTGAAATGTACACACAGAAACGCGACGACATAACAAAAGAAACAAATGTACAAAAAACACAACTCGGAAAAACACTTACTGTTTGATTTCAAAGTACGAAATTATTATGGGTACTTCGAAATTACACTATATCACGTACGATTCAAACCGTTTTGATGGGGATCTTTGCTCACACATATTGCCCAGCTCGGCTCCAGTTCATACTGCGCCTTCATCGTATCTTCAAAAGCTCGAGTAACAACAATGAAATTCTTTGTGGCCCTATGGGCTCAAGATAACTCACTGCCAGTGAACATTTTTCAGTAAGCAGAAATTAGAGCATTGAAGAAAAGATCGTTCTTTGATTGTGTTCGTTCTCAAGAATGTACACAACAGGTACTTTATGCGGTTTCCTTAACCAAAATTGGCCTATTAGACACAGCAGCTCGCAGATTTTCAGATCCAATATCGCCTGCTCAATACTTCCAATTCATGACGACATGTCATTCAAATTTCTCGCAATTCCTGTTTTTGACTATGTAGCATTGGGCTTGAACGTCTAAAAAAATCGATTAAGAAAATAAATAGTAAATATTGAAGATAGTATAATTGATTAAAAAAGTTAATTGATTTTCCCTTTGATCTTCGCTTGTTGGCTGTATCTGTTTATAACATTACCTTGTATGGTATTACAGGTATATAAATCAATAACGAAATTATATGCTATTATTACCATACAAACGCAAGCGATTTACAATGCTCTTCTGTTCACGTTGTTAACGGACTGCAATCATAAAATACTCCTTCAAAACTATTATCAACTAATTACAATTATATATATATATATATATATATATATATATATATGTATTGCCATGTTTTCTTCTTACATTCAAAACACTGAGAAATAATATTAGTGGTGACGCTCCTGCTATATATATATATGTATATATATATATATATATATATATATATATATATATGTATGTATGTATATGGACTTCTTGTTTGCCGCCGTAAATTGAAACTGTTCATATTTAAAAAAATTCTTCTTGCGGATGTTTTTGTTATGAAAAACTTTCACATACGATTGTAAAAGATTCATTAGTTGGCATTGTAACCTTATCTGTCACGTGCTGTTTTCAATCATAAATAATAGTCTTTTCAGATTTACACCGCGCAAATATCAAGTAGAGTCTCTTACATATAACTGCAATTTTTTGCTCTTCTCCTGCTCCAATCTATTGTATTTATCTCTTCCTCTATATATATATATATATATATATATATATATATAGAGAGAGAGAGAGAGAGAGAGAGAGAGAGAGACAGAAAGACACAGAAGGAAAGCAAAATAGTAATCTTATTATTATGATAGATCCTGTGGCGACATCCTTAAATTTCCTTGCTCTTTCATATGTAAATAAAGTGCTATGCGCTCATATGAAAAAGTGGTTCGTACTTTGGCCTTCATTTATGCAATCGCGCTCCGTCAATCACCTCATCACGTCAATTTATCCGATCGAGCCATCTATTAATTATATAATGTCGATAGCTATTTTCGTCATTTTCTTAACCTCCGAGCAGTACGACATCATCAACGTTTTTCGTGTGCGCTGCCATTAACTGGGCGAATATCTGACATCTTGTCTGGTGGGTGTTCATTTCACGGCGAGATCTCGTCGAAAATGTACCGCATGGACACGAGAAGGGCTCAGCCTCTGGATGTGTCCACCGATGCGTGTCCATGATGCCAACCTTGTTGAAACGTTTGTCGCAATAGTCGCACTTAAATGGCCGTTCTCCCGTGTGCGTCATCACATGCGCTTCGAACACCTTCTTACCTTTGGCTTTGCCGTACTGACAGATAGGGCATGTGTAATTATTGCGAACTACGGCTCGCTGTACGATCTGCTCCATTGTCTGAACGGAAATGCGTTGTGGCCCCACAGCATTGGGGTTCGTAGGCTCGTCGTCAACGACGCCACTGCCGTACGGATCCGAGGATAAGGTGCCTGCAGGAACAATGCATGGTTGTGAAGACGACGGCGTCGCCATCGCTTCGAGCGAGTCGTCGAGACAGAGTACTGGCTGCGCGCATCTTCGGGTGCCGAGAATACCCACGGACATTGCTAAGGGACGGGTCACCAGGAAGGTAAGAAAGTAACACTAAGTCAACCAACGAGATATTTTTATGCATTAAGCGTTTTGGAAGATGTCGTCCAGGAAAATAGTAGCACAGATATCTGCGGCAGGCATATGGTGTAAAGGACAGAAGCGCAATAAAAGAATTAATTACACAGTGGAAGCAAGAGGATAAGTTGGACAGGAACCTCCATTGTTATACCCTTAGTCATACTTGATTCACCAATTTTACCAAATATATTTGAATACTAATACAAGTGTATGTGTATTCAGTTTTAATTAGCCTGTGTAAAAAAATAAGCGGTTAAGTGCCTTAAACAAGGACTCTTCAGCCAGTTAAGCACAGTCAAAACTCAGTTGACTACGACAGCTACTATTTAGCATGTATATAATACCAGTCAAATTAAGTAACACGAATTACTTTATTGATAGGTATTCGTACTAGAAGCTATGTTGTTCCGCTTGAAAAAAAACCGACAGTTATCCTGGCCAACAAATGATGAGATTGCCGTGCCACCATGTACATGGTTTCTACTGCTTCGCCGGTCTCTGGAAGGGGTAAATTGAATTAGATGCGCACTTTGCAGCGGTAGCGATCACATTGGTATTAAAATATACTAAATCTGTGTTTAGAAACCTTACAGAATCATAAAAAGAACTATTATGAGAAAAAGGAAAACACAATGATATATCCTCGTCAATGTTCATTGATATATATATATATATATATATATATATACACATACATATATATATACATATATATATATATATACATACGTTGGCATATATTTGTGTCATACATATATATTCATCGTAATATACATAAATGTAGATCCAAGCCTGAGTAGGAAGCTGCCATTTTAGTAACCTCCTTACCTCTTCTAGAGAAGAAGAGTATGTCCTTTATGTTTTAGACAACAAAAAAGCGTTAACCTGTTTCACTCTTAAATAGATATTCAGTTCGCTGGAAATCGTTACCTACATTTTCTTTGGCCCTGTATACATATTCTTTCGCTCCACATTATTAGCTTCCCACTGCTTCCATGTCTAATCAATAATACGTAAGCTAGTAAATCATCGGTTCCGACTGTTCCTAGGCAGCATTATTTCTACACATCCTTAAATTATACTGCCTAAAGTGGTAAAGTATTCAAATGCAATGGATGATTTCAGTTTATTATTAACAACTGAGGGGAATCACCATTATATTACCACAAGTGAAGATCTTTGAATATGCGGTTATTAATATGTACTGTCAGATTAGTGAAGCATGGTAATGCAGCAAGTCTCAGTGCTACTATTAATCAAATGGAAAACAGGCGATTCAGTTCCGTAGATTATCGTTAATTCGTAACCCGTTCTTGCGGAACAGACGATACCAGTCCAAGACCAGATTAACCATTCGTAGAAGTTTATGTTTTCTCTCTGCTACTGTCTAATATATCCTAATGTTATAAGCATGTCGTTCAAATCTGTCGTTAAATCTTGATAATTACACGTTTTCAAGAAGATATTAAGACCCCTACAAGAATCTGGTCATCTTTCTATGCCGCACTGTCTGCGGGAGTGATGAATTGATGAAGTAATTAGTTCCAGATAAGAAGACACTTTGTCCTCATTAGCACCACATATAATTTTGATACGGTTGCTTTCGTTTAGCCGTATGCCTCTTCTCGTTCCCTAATAATAGTAATGATTTCCTCATTGCTTCTATGCAATACATTTTGAGTAAGTTGTTCGTCTGTTTTCTTTTCTAACATTCGTTGTCAACATGAAATGAGAATTCGCTACCCCACTGCGTTTTGTAGCTGCACTTGTCGCACGTGTACAGGCCGCGTTCGTGGGTCATCATTCGATGCGAGTCGAGGTTGTTCCAGGTCTTATATGCCTGGCCACACGCATGACATCGGTAAGGTCGCCGGCCCGGATGCATCTGCAGGTGGAGAAGCAGCTGCGTGAGTTGGCTGTAAGAATTCGTACAGTAGCAGCAGACGAAGCAGCGTTCATCTTTGCGAAAGCACTGCGCGATCGCGTGATACACAGCGTTACAGTTATCACCAGAGCCGATAGCGACTGCGAGGTCCAGTGGGGGATCGACCGGGATCTCCATTGTCTCAAGCTCTTCGTCCGCCAGTCGGGCTATGGACAGACGCAAAGCAGCTGATCCAGCAACTGCAGTGGCAGCTGCAACCGTAACAACATCCGCTTGTGTACCTGGAAATATGCCAATAACAATAACAGTAATAGGGTCAATCGATCGGATGTCAGGTGAATCAGGATGGAGGAAGTCAACGAGGAAAACCAATAATAGCTCCGACTTGTTTACAAGTACAACGTAATGCGAGCTGTAAGTAACCAATTTTTATGTTTGCGTTTATTGCCATTATAAGTATCCCACCTAAATAGTGGTGTGCATAAGTGAGACGTTCGTGGTGTACCGGTTATCCTCAGGAAAGTTAGGCACCGTAAACCGTAAGCCGCACGTTGAGAATAAGCAAAATTTGTCGATCTAGTGCATTAAAATTTGTTAATATTGTTCAGTTGTGGTGTATTGGTAACTTGAAGGTGTTGCAAATCTATCGGATTGATTAGTATATCATTTTATGCAGTTTCTAGATCTTGCAATTTCGACATAGTCGACACAAAAAATGCTGCCAGAGAAGCTAATTATGCCGTGGACGTGTCCTTCAAAGATGCGACCGTATCACCTGTAAGTAAAGAAAACTGTTAGAACTGTTACTCGTAGTATATGTCCAACTAGTGTTATTCAACAGGGTATCTGATTTTTATAGCTGGAAAAAACAGATATGTACGCATTACATATACGTTTAAATAGAATTTTATATAACACACTCGCATAATTAAGAACTGCTTACCTCAAAACAACATTGCAAAATTAAAACTCCAAGCTAATAGATTTGAGAAATATATTTATTTTACTTTACCATACTTCATAAGCGAACACGTGAAGTCTCGCATGTAAATGTACGTATACTTGCTTTATGTATATATGTGGGTGTGTATATATTGAGAGCAAGATGTATATAGACATATAAATATGTGTATGTAAAGATTGGCTTTGTAAATATAATCTGCGCAAAAAATAAATTTCTTTTACATATATGGATACAATCCAAAGTCAATAAATATATTAAATGTTTATGTTTCGTTGAAGTAAACGAGTACGCTAGGGTTATCAAAAGAAATCACTTAGTAATAAAATACAGAAACTATTAGTATTTTTCTGTTTTCGGTAATATAACCATTTCGCACGTTTACTACCATCGAGTTCATGATAACACACAGGACTCACAATGCAAACAAAAGCCACTGGAGCTTACGGGACAACACCAAACAACTAAGGTTCATCACTTATTTCAACGTCGTTTTCTAATATTGATGTTGGTAAAAATAGTGATAATTATTTTAAAAGTGGACAACCATGTACAAAAATATTGATTATGTTTCGACTGGTCCGTCCAAACCGGCTTCTTTGCCTATAAATATATGTCATTGCTATTTTTATAGAAGGAAGTCATTGTACACTACGACGACAAACAAAAGCGGAGTCAAATACATAGCATCAGCCGTGCTAATTCGTTATCGTTGGCTTTTTCCATCTCAGCAGTAATTATAAATTACACACAACAGTCTACTATGAACAGGATGAACGCATTGAATATGGTTCGAAACGCACGTAATTTTTCGTACGCCACAGGGGCAAGAAATAGCAATCAGGTCCGCTTAGTAAAGCAGATTTTCTCTCTATGGGAAAATACCACAGCCCGTTCGGTGACGTCGTAGTTGGCAAGCATCATCTTTTAGCAAACAAATGTACAACCAAATCTGGCCATGTTTTAGTAAGATACGATTTTTGAGCCATACACACATGAGAAACGTGCAGAAAATATGCAGGTTAATAGAAAGATAGGAGGAATAACACTTCCTGACAAAGTTACGGTTCAATTGCTACATAAAAGAGCAGGGCAAGTAGATTCGCAAAAAAGTACCACATTGTAGTAAAAATTTTTTTAATAAATACCTATTTCTCACTTTGTAAGATTTTCGATTTTTTTTAATCTTGTTTTCTAAGGCAGGAGCTATTAAATATAATACGCTGTGATACCCCCACATTGAGAAGAACCTTATAGTATATTCAATGAGCTCGTAGCCCTCGTACATTGAAAACTTCACGCGGTCACAGCTACACGTTACACATACAGGCTCAGAAATACACGGGCGCACATATCCTACCCACACAGAGCGAAACACTGACTTTTATTAAGGTACGTCACCATCAACAGTTAGATGCTATGGCCTTGCTCAAACTGTGAAGAGCCAAAAGAAAATGGAAGACCGCAGTCACGATCCAAAAACAAGGTTTATCGATCTGAAGCTATTTTAAATATTTTCTATAATACATCATACGCAAGTATCGCAAACATCCCATTACTAAGTTTTTCCATAAATGCATGGCATTATTACAATCGGACAATAATCGTATTGCAATATTTTCAAATGCTTCACAGCCTATATTTCGGTCGTAAGCACAAGCACACAGTTATTCTATTATTATATATAGTTGTATGGACCCGGCTTCCTGGTACGTGGACATAACTTGAGTTGCATGTTCGGCCGGATATGGCGGTTTGAAGCGCAATTCTACGCGCAATTCTTCGATGTAATAAAAATCGCGACTTCTAACATAATATAGCAATTATGCAATAGAGCAATTATTATTATTGTAGAGTATTAAAGATATTTTATGCTGACCCTCCATCAATAGTTTTGCTTTACGTACTCAGTTATTAGCTTGAATTATGGTTCATGTTCCTCAGGTGCACAGCTCTAGATAGGCTCCAAACTCTTCGTTTTTGTTCGAATACAATTAAAGACGTTCTTCTTTACAGCCACAAATTTTCTTGCTTTCATCGCTGAACATACAACCTCTTATAGCCTAGAGTGAATCCACAATTCAAATCCATGCCCATGTTGAGGAAGTCAAAACTTAAATTCCCTTTGATCATAAGTTATCATCTTGTTATCACAAAGAGTTTCTTTAGGTAGGCCTTTAAAAGCGGCATTGACCGGGTACATCAATTTACAAGTAATTTCAGTGCTAATGAACGCCACCATATTGATAAAAGCTTCTTTTTTAATAGAGCAGCTTTTATTTATCTCCCCACTTAACCTATATAAGAACCTTTACCTACGGGTTATTTGTTATAGGCAAAAGAACTCTACTCCATATCCAACTCTATATGTGCATTGTTTCACGAAGTAATATCAACATCGGTACGCAGACTCATTCAGCTCTTGCCAACTTTTCAAAATAGTTTGCAGTTTGTTATCGCCCTGATTCAAAGCAATACGAAAACACTTGTTGAAAATGCTATCTAATATACACATATTTTTATACTGTTGTCAACGTTTGACACCCAAAGCCATTCTCAACTTACTACATAATAATAATCATATACACTTATGATGTATAGTAATACCTCAATCGATTGCACGTTTTACACCCCGTTACTAATCGCTGAAATCATCCACTAGCTCGGCTATTATATATTACTTTACCAGTTGCACTCGTTGTCACCCCACTTAATTTATTTCGTTCATAGTCATATAATATTGCGTATCATGCACTGATGTCACTTTTTTCTGTAACAACGTCACTCTTCTCACCCTAGTTACTAATACTACACTATCCAACTATTACTACTATCAGCGGAGGCCAAAATGGCTCCTTTGCTCATGTTTCTTCACATTGTACTCGGCATAGTCGCGATAATCACAAAAGCGACATTTGTGAGTGCCAAGCGCCCGCATCTCCGACTGCTGGCTCCATCCCCCGCGCACCGTTCGTCGTAACACCCCACACTGGTACGAGTGCACAAGTAACGCGTTGTCGTCGCTGGCTTCGAACCCGCATCCCACGCAACGAGCGTCTGCTGTACAAGCCCCCAGTCCGCCAGGCACCACTGGGCCCCCGTGTGGAGGTCCAAGTGTCGCAAGCGGCGGTAACGCAGGAAGGGGAGGCAGGTTATCCCCGAGCGCAGTAGCTAATGCTGCTGGAAGACCGACAGCGGCGGCGGCGGCAGCAGCAGCAGCTGCCGCCGCCGCAGCAGCAGCAGCAGACGCTGACGGTCCTGCCAGTGCAGACGCTGCGCTACCCGACGAGAGTAAAGGTGGACCCGATGCTGCGTCGTCTGGAGGAGGTGTTCGCGCCTGAAGCCGCTGAGCTGTTGATTATCCGCAGATATGAGGGCATATGGAAATGGTGAAGTTAACGGTTGCTCCATTATCATTAGAGGCTAGCTTAAGCTTATATGATATCATCAACGCATTTAGGCAATGCATTCTAGACAGGTGTGACGAACGAAGAAAATGACATATGGTAATTAGATATTTGCAGTACTTATTATTCGTTTGCAAATAAGATATGACAATTGGATATAGGTTCGTTGGACGCTGGGACCGATTAATTGGGTTGCTGAGCAGCAACCTACCAAGAATGGAAACACCCGCCATGCCCGTGTCAACAACGGGAGCAGCTTCACTCGTGGGGATCAGAATTCCGCTGCCGGAAGCGACTGCAATAGACACGCAATGTCATTAGGGGCTTGCCTTCGTAACTGTTGCAAATCTAAAAATAGAACAGCTTTAATATTGCTATAAATAACGGTATGCGTTCTCACTTCTGATATTACACGATGATCTGAATTAAAACTTTTCATACAGACACGATCCGATAATATGGAATAGCTTCTGGCTTATGTGATGGGTCGTCTTTATTTCCGTCGTTGTTGTCAACGGGCGAATCTCGCTGTTCTCGTTTTGTTCACTGTATTCGTTTTGCGTACGTCCAAACTCGATGCTCACTTGTTGAGCTACTGTAGGATTGATAGCCAATTCTTGCAGATCTAATAAGTGCGTGGATATTAGAATTTGAAAAACATACAAAACGTGCTGGAAGTCATTGATGTTGTTCTATGAATGCAAAAAAGTAACCGTAAAAACAACAAAATGTGAATAAAAATAATATAATAAATTGACGCAAAAACGCGTATGTTCAGACTTATAATTTCAGATAGCTACGCAGGATGGAAAGAGGTCGTCGCAGAAGATCCGCATGCTTAAAACAACCTAAAAGAAGAAGCAGTATTAGAAGCTGTACTAGAATGCGCACACGCGACCTATTGAGTTCTTATATGTTAGCTGAGCAACGCATTTAATGTATCAGAGACTGCGGAATAGATCAGTTTTACAAACGAAGTCTCCCCTGACTTATTAGATACTTGTAAAGGTGCATTTATTTCAAACAGCGATAATAAAAAAAATAGGCATATCTGCAACAACTTGAAGCTAGAACAGTTTTTTATTCAGAACGGGACTGATATTTAATAGATCTCATCTTCGACACAGACGGAGCCTGACTATTAAGTTTAGTGCACATGCTCTATTTTTACTAGCACTCTTGCAGATGCAACTATTCCTACTACTCAACAGCGATAGCTAGCATCACAGCTTTATTTAGCCGATTCAACTTCTTTGCGAGTACCGTTTACCTAAAAGGTTAAACCTACATTTGCTAGAGTTTATTATTATATTAGAATGGTTCACCAATTTCAGCAGTTTCATGATTTCGATTTCATAACTTTATTGAAGTTAGTTAACGCAGCGACCGTACTGGCATACAAAAAAAAACTATTTCATTCATGTTGGCTTGAACTAGGCCCACAGTCACGTTTATTTGCTCCATATATGCGAGGCAATAGTTTCGTCCTTGTCACAAGATTAATACCACTCTAAAAATAGTCCACTCTAAGTATATATACACGAGCTCAAACGATTCATATTACTATATATATAGCGATGACAATAGTATTGAACAAAACCAAGAAATTTAGGTAGCATACGTTGTTTGATACATCAACTTGTTCGCATATTCTCGTACGATTCTATAGTAATAATAAATATAATAACAAACACAATAAAAATGTTCGATAAACTAAAAAATAACCATAGGTACAATATATCGAACCGTATATTCATGAGCAATACCTTGCACCGGAATTGGCCGGTTCCTTTCCACGATGTCGGATAAGAAAAGCAAATTATGAAATCTCATACTGCACTCATACATCGTCAGAGCGGTCTTAATTAGAAGTTCCTAAAAAAGGAGCAGGCATGTAAATCAAGATAAGAGCAATGACATTTACCAACAGCCTTTATAACTTCCAACGATTTTTCACCAAATTTACCTTAATATCTCTTTTAAAATATATCTCATTAACTTCAACTTGTCCTTTTTTGTTTTACCCACATGTAGGTTTTACACTTTTCACAAAACACATACCATATCGAATTAAAAATGTGTAAAGTGACAAAGTTGCAATTCTTTTGGCTGAGCAAATGCAGCCACGTAAGCTCGAAAACTGCAACTGCTAGCAGCCTAACTCTGCAGTACCTAAGGCGTGACTATTCTTATTTACCTCAATTAAAATATAATACCAGTAATATTATCGTGTAATGTTATGAGTGTGTCAATACGAATGTGATAAATCTTTTAACGTTTTCTCTCAAAGTTTACGCTTTATTCACGAAATACAAGAATCATTCTGTTGATATGTGTCCGTGAAGAGGGCGCTTGAGCTGATGCCGTTACGACTACTACCAATGTTTTTTGTACAATCTGTCGTATGCGTCAGGTCAATAGAGACAAAAGCCGGACAGTCATCGCATGTTAACCTACAACTTCGCTACAGAACGGTCAGTGCTACTGTAATGCACTATGAATCTTAGTCATACCTGACTTTGCTTTAAGCTAATTGAGTATCAGTTAGGGTTGTTACATTTCTTAATAAACGAGCTCATTTTAAGTAATAATGGTACCTCGTACCCAAGTATGAACAGCCAACTCTCAAAGTTGGCAATGTGTAGTACAAATCCGGGTTATGCAGGGTCGTCAACGGTTACATTACCGCTCAGCCAAATCTTGTTTCTCAATAGATCATTTGTCTGATGCTTGAACAGTCTGCGGACAAGGTTCATGTTGTTAGGGTCGTGCTTATTCGAACTTTGCTATCAATTAAGGCGATTTTTACTGCTTCTACTCTTGAGGTTACGACTACTGGAGAAGGCGAATCCGATATGGTGCTCACGCAGCGATGGCTTTTTTCTATAGCAGACTCTGCATTCACTTGCGAGGCTATGCGTTTGTATAAATCCATTCATGAACCTGAAAAAAATCACGCGAAATGTTAGTTCGAAATTGGCTTAAAATTTGGCAGATCGCAGTTAACATATACGTGTAAGTTCCATTAGCAATTTGAGGCGGATATATATATTTAGTTAGCTTGATCCAAACGCTTCGGATTGACTGCCAATGACAGACCTTAGCTCTACAGAGTATTTAATTTAGAAAATCTATATTTCGATTAATGCTTGAAGGGTCATTATATTTTTATTTTTTACCACCGGTAAAAACGATGCTACTTCATTTCGACATGAACGAAGCGTAATATTTTCTGTATGATATCGTTTCCGATTCTTCATCGTAGCTACCTTTAAACTTGTCGATGTCCTTGCCGTCACTGAGCAAAATCGGCGCTTGTAAAGCCGTTCCCTAACATGCATTTTTCCGAGTTGACATAAGCACTTGGGCTGTTTCGCACGATAGAAATGCTAGTTACATTGAAGATTGGCCAGATAGTCCTCAACGTTTATTGTAGTCGGCGCTTTATCGGTTTACCCCATGTCTAATTGATAAGTAATTATTGTTGTTCATCCTGCACGTATTTGTACATCGATAAAGTCAAGGTTTGAAAATCTCAACTGGTTTACGATTGTGATAACTGACATAAGGGAAAGCATTCCCTATTCCGCTACTAGGAATAGGAAATAAGGGACATACTGGAATAAAGGAAAAAAGGGACGATACTGAAACATCAAGCTTTTGCACACAACGTCATTATGCAGCTGGAAACAAAAAACATGCAACTCATGATGAACTGATACAACCAATTGGTTATGAGAACCATCCAACCTTAAGATTGTAATAATAGCGAACTGAATAACCAATTTTATTGTGTGAGCAAAACCAACCAAAAAATATTGCAATCAAAGAATCTATGAAAGGTAACGTAAACAAGAGAAGATCAATATCATGGGTGCAAGTGCAGCGGTGCGCTGGGTGACAATGTTGACGAGCATATTAATCTGAAATAAAATACAACGTTAGAACGATTTCACTTATGCAAACCATTTTACTTCAGCTATAAAGGCTAAGCTGCCAAACAGTTGCGGTTGCCATAGGGGTATTATACACGAAACGCAATAAAAACACGTAACATTCGCGTTAATAGTACAATTAACATGTATTGGTATATTATGGAGTATTACAGAGAATAAAGTTTTTCTCGTCATGATACAAAACATTATTACCTCTATCATTTATACAAAATTAGCTTTTTATCTCTGCCCGTTGTAGCTTCTCATCGAGAAAGCGCCAATTACCGTGGTTCGCCTCCAACTTGCTATTTCTTCAAAAAATTATAATATCATATAAAAAATCATACACTCCAGCCTTTATGTATCCGTGTAATAAAAAAAAAATTAACCCAAAAATATCGATCTAAACACATTATGAAATAGAACATACTATGTCTGTGAGATAGAAAAAAAAAACAAAATGTCTCTAAAAACTCTAAACATGTTGAATTTCAAAAAGCGATGTAATTTAGTAGAACTGCTTCTATTTTAAAGAGGCTGGACACAAATTGTTTACTTATATTTTCCTCGGTTTTCTACTTTCTGCCTAATACCTTTTATTTTGCTTTTAAAGCAACAAGTTTTTCCCCATTTTCTCAACCAAGGAATCTATTTTTTCAGTCCTTTTTTAATATTCTTATGTATCCTGTTTATTATCTTTTTTACCACCTAACCTATCACTACCTTAACATATTAGCAAACATCATTGATTATTAATTAGAACCTTTTCGAAAATCAAAAGCGAAGTTGAATAGTGGTTTGCATTCCCAATATTTAATTCCTGTTTTTCGGTTGGGAAGACATCATCATACTTTCTGCAAATATCTATAATTGTGGTGATTATAGCTGTTTTAGTTACAGCTGTTTTTATACTAAGAAATGCTTAAGGGAATATTTTTTTTTAATTAACGTTGTAAATGGGATTTATGTAATAACCTTAACTGGTTGTTCCGGCTCGATCAAACTAACTTCAAGTTAACTGGCCATGTTTCAGTAAACCGGAGTGTAAGACTAGGTCGAATCGAACAGACAGGCTAAGTAAAATTCCCCGTTTTTGATATTCGAAAGCGGTAGAAAGGTGAAAATGTTATGAGATCTTCAACATAAACACAGTAATTATGTCAACGCAAAATTGCGTTCGCTGGTCATGATTCCGGTTCAATCCACGTCTTATGATGAATCCTGGTTTCGTGATGGTCTCTTGTTTTTTGATGGCGTGCATCTTCCGACTATATACCTCGCCGGAAATGCCTAACTGTAACTATTATCGAAGTTATGTGGCCTGATAACAAAACTTGAAGATCGTATTTCGGCCATAGGGTTTCGTGAACTATTTTTTACTGAGCCCGCTGGGTCCGGTCAGCGCATTGGCAGCTCCGCCACTTAGCATAATATACGGCGTCTGTAATTGTTTCTGTTTTTCCTGTAGAAGCTTCAACGTGTTAAGTGGAGTGTCTACGCTGGACATTTGTTCGAGCTTGTTTAGCTGTTCGATTTTCTTCTGCCGCTTGTCGATCTTGTTTTTACCGGAGCCTTTCCCGTGGAATTTGTGTGAAAGGTAACGGAAAGCCTCTTTCTGATTAATTGGACGCCCACTGTCATCAATATAGTCGATATTAACCTCAGGCTTATAATTAATTTTATCCTTAAAGTCAGAGACGGGTCCATGATAATGACCTGCTCCGCCACTTCGGCGACCTGAAAGAGTTGACAATATTGAAAATACTGAAATTGTTTTATCTTGATTTTATCTTTATTAATTACTTTCCTGTAGAAATATAGAAAAATATAAATAGAAAATAGCCGACAGTTTTCAAAGGAAAACTGTCATCTATTTTTTGACGTCCGTAGGTATCTCCAGCAGATAAACAATGTGACTAGCTAACATTCTATCCATTTTGTATAAAATCTAAGCTTTAGCATTTTCCTGATAACCCAAGCTACATTTGCCGACAAGTTGGAAATGTTAGATGACAATTGTTTTCAGCAGCTTACCTCGACCTTCATCATCGTAGTATTTTTCCTCGATCGTATAGTTCTTAGCCTGTAGATCTTGTAGTTTTTTCACAGTGGCAGGCTTGTTTTTGGACCCATCCTCAATATAGCCCTTTTTCCTAGCTAGTTCAAGGGCTCCAGCCACTCCTAAGGACACATTTGGTTCTTCCTCAAGGATCGGCATAGCCTCCTTCGAGACCGTTACTCGATCTTCTGTTCGTGCAGACAGTGTCCTATGCCTCTGCACCGACGGATCTACTTCGGCCCAAGTGTTACGTTGTTCTTCCTCCTCTTCCATGGGCACGTTTTCTCCGTTACCTGGGATAACATATAAACTCTTCGTTTATTTACAGAATAGCTATTTTGACAACGCCTAAATTTTGGCGAAGTAACAATGAAAAAGGAATGCCAAATTACACATTCGCTCTAAATCACAAATATTGTATTATTATAACATCGTCACAATCGCCAGTGACAGATAACATATTTCTCTTTTCTAAGATAGATCTATATTCTAATTAAACTTGTGCCAAAACGTTAGATTCCAGACGAAATAAAAACCGTATTCACTGAACGTATTTCTTAGAAAAATTCCCGTTTTGTTTCTACATATTTAAAATTCTAAATAATTGAAAAATAATGATCGATGAATACGTATTGTTTAAAAAAGAGAAAAGCTTATCAGGTACCATCGTCGATCTCCACTTCGTCTTCTTCTTTGGGCTTCTTTTCTAAACGCTCCTCTTTGAGAGTATACGCTGAGATAGTCCCAAGTGTCCTGCAAAATTCGGCTGTGGCATTAAGAACCATCGAGGAGCTAAAGTTCACGCCGCTGGTAATCTGCTCCTCGGGTTCTTCTTTTATAGCAGCTATCTGCGACGCCACTTGCTTAATCGACTCCTCAGGACGCACGACTTTTTTACTCTTGTTCAATTTCTCACGATATCTTTGTTCTGGTAAATCATCCTCGACTTTAATATTGGATAGATCAGTGTCAGGTCCCAAGATATCATCATCATCAGTGGGCCTTTCACGCCTTCTTCTATACCCGTGATCGACGTCGCTACCTGCAGCAGGTTCTTCGCCAATTGGCACTAGGTCTTCCGCCTTTAGGATTTCGCGTTTGCGAATCTTGCGAATCTTTTTTTTTGGTTTCTTGAATGATGCCATTTCATCAATGGTCATATAGTCCCTTGCAACTTCTGGTAGCGAAAGAATAAGCGATTCCTTCTGTTTTTGGAGTTTACTTCGAATCGCTTCTAGTTCTTTCTGGCGGCGTTCCTCTTTGTTAACACCAATTTTAAAACTATCCTTCTTTGCTCCGGAGATCTCTTCGTCGTACTTCGAGAGGACGTTTTTCTTATGCACAATGCCAAACTCGTCTACCTCAGCGTCGTCGTATGGATTATAGGTATTGACGCCTAGCTTTTTATTTAGATTGTTCCTTTCGACCCGTTCGTCATCTATAAGATTCGCATTCTCTAAAACGTCTTCACCATCGTCGAGGACTCCCTGATCCTTTAGAGTAAGCACCACTGTTTGGCCTTCCCTAATACGGTCTTCCCTGTGAGCGATTTCGATGCCTTCCAGGTCCTTAGCGCTGTAGTCTTTCTTAGGCAACTTAAGTTCTTTCTTGACAAGATCATCAATACCTGAAAGAAAAAAAATTATCTCACAGTATATACATATGTATTGTATACTGGCCCATCCTAGAAAGAAGATTTACGCCAAAAGGGCTAAGGTCAACAGTATATACTGTGTCATAATTTAGCTGCAAGTTGCAAATGCCAATTTTTGAGCTAGATGATCATACCGAGCTCATTTTCCATCTCTTGGAGCATTTTTTCACGCTTAGCAGCTCTTGCTTTTTCGTCAGCTATGGCACGGGACTTTGCAATCCACTTTGCTGCATCGTCATCTTCATCAGAATCAGCCAAACCCTTCACCTGTAAGAAAATCGCATGATAATAATACACTTCTTATCGTACGTCCATATTTGTTGTAATACAAACGCATGATATGTATATTATTTAATCTATGACATACTACAGTTCCTTGTAATACGAACTTGCTTTTTTCATCATACTCGACGTAACAGCGCTATTTCACTTCGAACCCGGAATCAAAAGAACACACATATTCCAATATAGTCAACACACGCAAGTTTTCAGGGTACTCTAGTAATAATACGAACAGTAATATGCAAAAACAACTGAACTAATATATATGTCTGAAATAGAAAAGCACTATCTTATATTGATTCAAGTCACATAGGAAAAATAGGGCATACAAAAGTCCAACTGTAATATAGCTCACCTTCTCATATCTCCGCTTGATTTCTTGCTTCTTGCGCAGAGTGCGAATCTTATCTCGAAACGCCTCGGCCTCTTTTTTTTCGGAAATATTTTCAGTTCGTACAAACACTTCCTTATTTTCATCGTCTTTCTTTTCCTCACTGTCGGCTTGAAGTGGCTTGAGGCCCAACTTCGCTCTGAGTCGGTTGGTTTCCTCAATACTCATAGAAAGCTTTTCCTTTCCATCGTCAATCTCAGGAGTAACCTCGCGTTCCTGTGAAGGTCCTTCGGGTGTTGCACTCCGAGCTCGCTCTGGATAGAAGCAAATTGGCAAACTCACACACTAAAAAACTACGTCTAACGAATACAGTCATTTCCAAGAGTGATTAATATCAAAATGTCAGAAGACACCATATCAAGCGTCATAGTAAAGTGTATTAATCTTGACGGTAATACCGAGAGTAAAACTCGAAGCATTATCTATTAAAGTTTGCACGTCAACAACAAGTACCTTTTGCAATTCTCCTATCTAACGTATCATCCCTTTTCTTCTGTTCGGCCTTCTCTTCTCGATAGGAGGCATAACGCGAACTGTCTGGTACCACCCTGCCGTGGTCCTCGGATGGAGAACGCCTCCGATCATGACAATCCCTGCCTGCATCTTTGCGTGGTTCTTCTCGCTTTAAGACAGTCAACATAAAAGAAAGTTTTTATGATGTTTCTTGAAAACGCATGCAACCAAAGCATAACTCCATTGTGGACTAAACCGACCTGAATATCCGGCTGAACGTCGATGCGATGATCGTAGCGTTGTTGTCGGTGTAAGATCGTTTGCGCACGAGGCAAACGATGGCGTAAAATATTTGTGCCGCGATGAAATAGCCGAAAAAAGTTGGTAAAAGCAAAAAAGTGCCACTAAAGGCGAAAATCGACGGGCAAGAAACCTCCTCTTCAAGTTTTTGTTACCAAAAAAATGCAACCCAGCTGGGTTACCGCCAAGCGGGAATAAAAAGGATTGTTGAGCAAAAGCACCTCCTCTTCATAGACATGTATACCTGTAGCACCATCTCACGACTCGTTCAGGAGACAGCACCGTCCCATAGGCAGGAACCGAAAATTTACCAGGTCACTCATCCCCTATAGACACAGAAATTATACCGACAATTTTTACGCACTGCTCATGTGCGTCATTTATTGCGTATTATATTACATTCATCGTGTATTCACACAGCCATCTTTAGCTAACTTTTGGTAGCTTCGAATACTTTTTCCTTGCATTTCAACGATCTTATTATTTTATATGTACAAATCACATATGAACATATACAAAATATCTTTGCTCTACCTAAGCATTGTCCAATCTGGAAGGAATAGAAACCTGAAACCCTGTAAGATAATGTTGCCTCAAAATTGCAGGGTTGGTCAGACCGCACAACTTTGAGGCAACAGGTTGGCTGAAAAGAAATAATAGCATGCAAGGAACGGGGCGCGCACCTCATTTAGGGCTAAGAGATTCGGCTGTGGTCTACAAAGCTACCTAAACGTTAGAGCTGAAAAGAAAATAATGTGATTAGATTCTGGGATCGTTATTTAGCTGGGACTGATACGAAACGTTTTTCTATTAATTTTAAAAGGGGGTTCCAACCGATAAACCCGCAAAACTGCAGCCAGCACGAAAGCTTCTGTGGAAAATTCAGAGCAAACCTATCGCATGTAGCCGAAACGTTCGTATTTTTTCGCAATGCATACTTCTCTGGTACGACAGAAAAAGATACGAAATGACTTAAAACATGGATACTTTTCGGGTCGAACGTGGAGCCATGCGAAACCTATGATTAAGCAGGTATATACAGTCAAGTTCAATTAAACGCAGCTAATTTTTCTGAAAATGGACACAGTCATGTAAAAATGGCAAATCCTCTAAAACATTGTCATTTTTGAATTTGCATATTATCCATTTACCTTTAAAATAAGAAGGCTTTGGCTACGTATAGTCTCAGCGCTTGTCAAAGCAGCATTTCACTTCATTCTGATAGTGAGTTTAATTTTTAGCTATCCAGATCCTTCTTAACAATTGGCAGCCTCGCCTACGTGAAAATAAAAATAATTTCGAAACAGTGAAATACCGCCTGGCTTGAGCGACAAGCCCATGATATGAGGTTTTAGGCCCTTAAGCGTCATCTCTGTTTACGTTATTGTGCATGGCTTATTTATTTTTGCGAGTAGCTTATTAAAATCATAATGTACAATTCAATATATGCAAACAAGTCTAATAAAGCGGACATGCTTTGCACGAATAGCCTGACAACATCAAAAGAAATATAGCCGTATAAATAAAAACAGCCTAGCGGCATTTTCATACACTGTCAATCCAAAGTGTGGTTACCACACAACGATGTTCAAAGAAATTCTCATAAAGCTCTCACAACTGCAATGCCGTTCTTGGCATGAGGCAATCGCACCATACACAAGTAAAAGAACCTCGTAGCTAACTTTCTCGTCACCATCTGCCCGAAATATTTCAGCAGCTCATCGATAAAGTAAGTCTAATAAACATCGAGAAATTGAAAACAAATGGCGGGACAACGCTGTGTATCAAGAACAATACATGTTTACACATAAAAGTATAAAAAGTTGGTTTGGACATGCACAGCCCAAGGAAGCACAAACGGTACCACATATCTGCACATATCATAATTATCAGAGCATACCTGGAGCTGTTGGAATAAAATGATCCGTAGAGGAAATAGGAGGAGAACTTATGATATAGACAAGCCATGATAGACGGCTACTTTGTGTGATCTCTGAATTGTCTGCTATTCCTGACGAATTGCTACATGTATGCTTTGAACAATAGACAACACTGGGTTCATGTACACCAGCTCTGATGCATGATTATACGTTCTGTAGACCAGCTCTAATGCTACGATTTGATAAAACAGAGCTTCTCTTAGGTTATCAGCTACTAAGGTTAACGGCAATGGCCAAGACATGGACACGCAATTGTGTTCAATAGAAGGGAGTGAAAATCATATGTAATGATATGCTTATCGATATATTTTTTTCACATATCGTACTTGAATGTCGCACAATATTGTTAATCACTCCTGTGCGCTCAACATTTATTAAGAGAGGTCCACAAATGCGAAATCAGACACTTCTTTAGCACCTTGCTACTCAAAGAAAAATAACTAGTAGCATTACTAGCCGGGCAAACCGACGTCGCCACTAACCGGCAACGACATACGTGTAAAAAAAAACCAAACGACTTTCTGTCATGATGCACTGCGGCTGCTGTTCGCTATCATGAAGCACGCCAGCCAGTACGGTGAAACGCTGTCACCACGAGACATAGTCAACACCCCGCGCTGCAACCCGCCAAAAAAAGCCGACAAGCGCTATGTAAGCGTTTTGTATCGAGCCAAGAACCCTTACACAAGAGCATGAGGCATTTATACCCCCACTATGTCGGCTGTTCACCATATAGCATTCGAATCGAACAGACAAAAAATCGGTACACACTACTGTATACCTGTGATGCAGTATTCTATTTTGTTTCCATGATCATTTTTTGGATCTCTTTGTTTCTTTTTAAAGACCCAGTAAAACACCAAAGTGATCAACAATAACAGTGGCGATCTCAAAAACGAATATATGCGATCGCATCTAATTGCGTTACAAATAAAACCAGCATCACCGGCAGAATTAACTGTGATGACAAAAATAGCGCATAGAATACTAAAGTGAATGGAATTGTCCCGTGATCTAAACAATCAAGTGAGCACATGAAACATGATGATGAGAGCTATTAGCGAAAATGACCCATGGAACTCAAATCGGGCCAGAAATTTACACGAACTTATTGCAGCCATAGGCAGCAGAAGCGGTAAAAAACGGAACAATAGTTTCTGAATATGTACGTGCTAATGTATCCAGTGGAAAGTAGGGGATTGTTAGCACACATGTACGCATCGAGCACGCGCAAAGATCTGTGTGTGTGTAAAATCATCTTTTATGTACATCGTGCGGCATCGATTATCGGGGCAACCTCGTACGGTAGGCATCAGGCGAACTACACAACAGCTGCAGCATCTGCGCTGAGAATTTCGCTACACTTTCTACTGGTTCTTTTGTTGTTTTTATATAGTACATATCTGCTCAAGAAAAACGAAAAGTTTAGAAAAAAGAAAAACTTTTTCTATAATAATAATAATGATAACCATATATTCTTGCGCACGCACTCATAATTTGTTGTTATTGACGGATGTATAATATAGTGTACGTGTCTGGAACGACGATAACGAGCGATTTACACACATAAATGTGAAAACTGAACTTACGGCTTGTTTGGAACATTAAAAACGTCATCTCTTTGCTCTAAACATCGACCCCACTATATCTCCACTACTGAACCGCGGTGTACATGTTATAACATGATTCCTCTACGCCATTTTGAAACAATAGGATTCGTTTCGACAAATGTCAATTTTTCCTTGCTCTCCGTAGTAACAGAAACCACAGCCAGAATCACACCCAAAACAGATAATCGTTTGGAAATATATTCAAATCAATATAACGATAAATGGCAGGTTTCTTATTGAAAATAAAGCTTTTCACGTCTATTTTTCTTACGTAGCGACCGGCTGGGTCGCCCCGTTCCAAATTGAAGACCAACTCACGGCTTCCTCGCGATGCGGTCGTTTTCGGCGACGTTCATAGATTTCGCTCTCGGATCGAGAACTAGCGCTGGACGATCGAGATCTCGAACGTCTGTCGCGCTTGCTCCGTTTGCGATCCTTGTGGTTTTTTTTCGAACCCATCTTTCGCTGACGGTCAGTTATGCAGTATTAGTGACGGCGCTGTTTCTCTTAAGCACGTCTTGTGCTTATTCGTATATTCTGATATGTTTTCTTTCGTAGAAGACACTGGTGTCGATCCAACTGGCCACCGTTGGAACTCACAATAACAAACAACGAACCGCAAAAAGCAACAGCGATGTTCGAATCACAACACCAGCATACACAACACTACATCGACAAACTGGTATCCACGGGTAATATTGGCACTGAAAAGGAAAATACACAGGTAACTCGCACTAACTGAGCACATACTGGCCACAAAAAATAAACATGAAATTTTTACTCCTGTGGACCACGGACTCGATTGGTGCACAAGCACAACACCGTCGAGAGATAGATAAACGTCAGAATTCCGGCGATAAGCACGCACACACGTAAATTCCAAGAGTGCACACAGAACGGAAAGTTACACGGCAGTATTAAGTAGATGCTATTCTAATAAAATCTTCTGGGTAACTTCGGTTCGCAGAGATCACTAAGCAAACACATAACAAACTCGTATAGTGGAAGGCACTCGACATCACAACACACATCTACCCGTCACAACATCGGGGAATTTTAGCGGTGCACGTAATGTATGGAAGCCGCTATAATTCATAGAAGTTAGGGTGCCTATAGTGCGGCACCTTTATCGAATCGGCCGAGAATTCACAGTTCGAGGCGCGATATCACTGAGCAGCATTGAGCGTCACGTAGACGCCTTCACGACGCGATTTTTTACGCCCCGACGAAAAATCACGTAAAAATTTGCAATTTCAATATCGGCCTCCGGAGCTGCCCAGCTACTCAGGGCCTGGCCCTGACGTATCGATAGGCTCTTAGAGTTCTATGAAAAAATAGAAACAACGCACAAAATTGAAAAATATAGAATTTTCACTTTTCTTGTAGCATAAACCTCACGCAGGCAAACAATGATCGTCGTTGGATCTGTCGTGTTTACAATCTTTTCAAGTTCAATGGCGCCATATTTGAATGAACTTCAATGCCTTCTCATACGCTCGGGCAGTTAGCTTCAAGTGTGCTTACTTGCATTATCTTTGCTGCGATATTAGTAAATGTTCAATCCAGCGAAGTTTATTAAGTTAAAATAGGTTGACAATTTCATACAACAGCATATTGTTATGTACCGTTCTGCGTATCCAACAACTACCGCCAACTAGTCCAAACTTGACGGAAGTTAGAAGATCGTTATTTTGAATGGGCCCTGGTAAGAAGAGGCCCAGGGGAAGCTTTTGCGCGAGACCGTTCTCTGATATTTACCGATAATTCGCCGGGCCAGGCAGTGCAAAACGCTCAGCACCAGCTCCCCATTTCGGCTTATCTACAAATTTGTAAGATTATCAGTTGCGCCTCTTTTAAGGCTCCTCTAGCGTTCGCTTTACGTGGTCGGTTTGAACACCTTCGGACGAACAGCTGTATTCAAGCAAAGATCTCTTATCACATATTGACCCTTACTTTTAATAGCACCGTTGCGACCCTAGAAAGTGCCTACCAATCTAGTTAGAACAGGAGTGGTTTCGTTGGGACGCTGCCTAATAATGTGCGGTAGCACTATAAAGTGCCAAGCCTTGATCCGCCCTTGTAGCGTTTGAAGACATGTCACCGTTGCGTTTAGTTGCAGATACCCTATCACTCTTCGGATCGGGTTGAGAGTGCGGGTGACATAGAAGAACGGCACTCGATAATGTGCAAGTGTGTTTAGTTCTGAAGTGTTCACGTGCTCGTGAAGCTCATATACCGCCAGTATAGTATAGTTGTGTAACAAGGATAATTGACGGTTGCTATACGCTCTGGGCTCATTCGCAGATTATGGACACCCCACCATGTATTTTTTAGTCTATCTATCTGTTCTATCCAACTTTTCTTATCTGCCAAGTCGCCCGACTCCACCAATCAGAGGACAATATCTTGCTGTTGTGATCACCCACGATGACTAGTCGATCGCTAGCGTTCATACAGCAACAGCATGACTCAACAGTAGTGTAGATGCGTTGTTTGTTATTTTCTAATCCGGACCATCCGAGAATAGTGCACTCGTTTAAAAATGATTATTTAGTCTCGTTCGCCCCTTCCACTTGTTAGGGCTCCTTTGCTATATTTAATAAGAATGGATGCATAGACTTGCTCATAGTACTTCGTAACACAGGTCCGCTCGAGTTCGATTAGTTCGGTTGGCCTGTTAGGGTGCACACGCTATACCACGGTCACTGAGTAGGGGGGTGTTCTTGAAGGTTTTAATGTGTGCCTGTGACAAATAAAGAGAGATTGATATCTTTAATGTCACAACTTGACAATAACGCTCGCGTGTGTTCATAAAATTGCAAGGTGTTTTATTATCAGATTAATTACAGCATGTCGGCGGAGAGCTCAAGCGCTTCCGGAAACCTCTCGAAAGAGACTCCCGCTAACGGGACACATCGAGATTGTAGGAGCAGACAACGTTATGACTACAACGGTACGTTACCATCCCATGGAAGTGTGGGTAAAATTATTTCGAAAATGGAGCATATAAATGGGGGATGACAATGAAGACAGGTATATTTCGTGGGTTGGTTTTTATGTACATATTTTAATGGCCAGAAGTGTACTATGCAAAAAAGGTGTACTAGCGGCCTGCATACTATACAATTTTTGTGAATAAAAAGTGCTATTTATTCGTATGTTACGTACCCATAATTATTATTTCAACGTACTGGCAAATAGCGAACATCGAAAAAAGATAGGATTTGTCGTGATCATACTGTGGTAAAATAAAGCAGATTTCGTACGAATGAACCCAAGCGATCCAACATATTTCGATACGTATCAAGCTTATGTTATGAGTGCCTAAGCGGTTCGTGAAGATCTGCGTGGCGGATTGTGAAGCGCCAACAAAATTTTGCAAATGAATTTTCATGAAGTACGCGAATCTAACCTCATTCATGGGGTTGACCTATAAGGAGCATTTCCTAATCTTTTGCTGGTATTTTCCAACCCATTCAGTTTATATATATATTCTTGATTTTGAGAACAAGTGACATTTTATTATTCCGCCTGAAGTTTTTACTAATGATATTCAAGTAAAAAACACCACCTTAGGTTTTCCATTTTCATTGTAAAGTAATGATATTAACAGTCATTAGCAATATGTTTTCTTTAACATACAAACAAATGATTATATTCATTCGATTATAACCGTAATACATATAAGTGTACATTCAAATTATTTTATTCCAAGTACTTATTACCAGCTCATTAACGATTTGCCATACTTACAAGCTTCTAACATTTCGCTAAGCCAAGGACAACCATCCAGATGAATGCACCTAAATTTAACCTTAAATTGGACAGGTATTTCCTCAGAAAAATCTGTACCGATAATGTCACAACCGTTGCTGCTCCTTTACCTTTCTTTAAAAAATTTTTTTGCTTTTTGCACAAAGGCCCGTATTTGGTTTGAAGTCGATCTAATAGATACCTACCTATCAGTGCTGCCAATGTGTAGTCTATGGGAACAACTGTAATTTGATTGATTATATATTCAGATGGTTGTATTTCAAAATAGCATATATAGTGTATATTAGCTTAATTTCTTTTTGTGTACAGAATTCACAATTGTGGATGTTGCTTCACTAGTTCTCTAGGGTACAAATGATACCAAGTAATATTTGCTGATCTAGTAAACCAGAAAGCCCTAAATTAGATGGATAATAGGACTGGTTCTCCTTATCAGAAAAAAATATTAAGTTGTGCCTATTTTTAGAAGACTGTTGTACAATATTTATCCTACAGAAGCTGCGCATTTCTTTACAGCACTCTTACTATTAATTATCAGGTTACCTTCTGCTCTACCGCGAATACTATACTTTGTACTATACATTTCGCATTAGACAAATTCTGTTTTCAAGCGTTAAAACACTATAAAAATAGACCTAATAAACCCGGTGAATGTCTTAATGGAGAGCTTTGATCGAAAAAGGCACTTAGAATAAACGTAATATATTTTTAAAATACCAGCCCCAAAGTAAGGGGAGACATAAAACTACCTTCGTCTAAACTACTTTTATCCGTCGATTTCGAGTCATTAAAAACGGATCATTTTCATTTCATGTCCGTCGGGGCTATCAGACCAATTGGATCGAGGGTGTTAATTTGATCGAGGGATTAATTATCAGGTTACCTTCTGCTCTACCACGAATACTATACTTTGTGGTATACATTTCGCATTAGACAAATTCTGTATTCAAGCGTTAAAACACTATAAAAATAGCCCTAATAGGCCCGGTGAATGTCTTAATGGAGAGCTTTGATCGAAAAAGGCGCTTAGAATAAACGTAATATATTTTTAAAATACCAGCCCCCAATGTAAGGGGAGACATAAAACTACCTTCGTCTAAACTACTTTTATCCGTCGATTTCGAGTCATTAAAAAGGGATCATTTTCATTTCATGTCCGTCGGGGCTATCAGACCAATTGGATCGATGGTGTTAATTTGATCGAGGGATTAATTATCAGGTTACCTTCTGCTCTATCGCGAATACTATACTTTGTGGTATACATTTCGCATTAGACAAATTCTGTATTCAAGCGTTAAAACACTATAAAAATAGCCCTAATAGGCCCGGTGAATGTCTTAATGGAGAGCTTTGATCGAAAAAGGCGCTTAGAATAAACGTAATATATTTTTAAAATACCAGCCCCCAAAGTAAGGGGAGACATAAAACTACCTTCGTCTAAACTACTTTTATCCGTGGATTTCGAGTCATTAAAAAGGGATCATTTTCATTTCATGTCCGTCGGGGCTATCAGACCAATTGGATCGAGGGTGTAACTCCGCACTCCAATTGAGGCACGGTAATTTCTCGACGTCAGCCCGCCACCGAGAAGCAAGTCAAAATGAAGACCGACTATGTGACCAGGGACGGAGCAGTCACCTAAATAAAAATTGGCGAGAGAACAGAGCAGGTACTACTAAATTTGCCGCAGATTTTATAAGAGGTCCTAGTGTCGGCGGCAGCGGTAGCAGCAATCGGCGTCTATTGACAAAACCTCGCGATCGGCTATTTGAGGATTACGTTAGGGAGCCAAACCAGCCGTCGTCACAGAAGGAAAAGCAACAACTGCCGTGCTCGCAAAAAGGACAACAACAGAACCAGCAACAACAACAACAACCACCACGTAGAGATAAACGAATGCAAAAGGACGAAAGTAACGATGAGGAAAATGCAACAACCAGTCGAGGTCATGTCAGAGACAGGCGAAGTGGAAGCTGTGCTGTACTTAGAGAAGCTGATGGCGCAAATGGAAATACTAGTTTCCAACATGGTTTCCAGCAGAGCGCACATTCGGATGTTGACTTAATCCAGCCGGTGTTAAGGTTAAATGTTCACGCGCAAGAATTTACCCCAGCGATGCGTGCGCCATCAGCACAAGGTGCTTGCGCGGCGACCCAGAATGACACCGGCGTTACAAAACGTACAGAGGCGAATGGAGATTTGGTCACATCAAATAGCAAGTTGGACGGCTTCAGTCAAAATGATGGTCGCGGGGACACGTCTGCTTCTGTGCCCCGGACGATGATGCTGGCCATGTCACAAGTCAGACGTGATCCGCCCCGATCAGTTGCAAGGAAACAACCAATAGAAGAGAGTAAAGCGCAAAAGGAGTCAATGGAGGAACAACTCCTAAAAGACATTTACGACTGTGTCATCTGTTGTAGCCGAATACGCGCAACACAGTCGATATGGAACTGCCAGGCTTGTTTTCATATTTTTCATCTACGTTGCATAGCTGAATGGGCCGAAACATCGCTGTCAGACGATAACAAAACGTGGCGGTGTCCGGCGTGTCAGGGCGAGAACAGCAAAGTGCCAAGGAACTACTGGTGTTTCTGTCGCAAACAGAAGAATCCCCAACCATCAAAGATGTCACTGCCCCATAGTTGTACTGAACTATGTCAGAAGTCACGATCCTGTCCGCACAAATGCAATAAACTTTGCCACCCGGGCCGATGTCCTCCGTGCGAAGCTAGCGTATCGAAGCCTTGTCAATGTGGGAAAACTAGCAAATACGTGAAGTGCAGCAGCAAAATTGCGCTTATTTGCGGGCAAGTCTGCGGAATGGTTTTATCATGCGCTAAGCACGAATGTCAAACAGTATGCCACCCCGGGGATTGCGAATCGTGTAAAGAGCTCAAGGATATTAGTTGTTTCTGTGGGAAGAACACGAAGCAAGTGTTATGCGCTGAGCCCAATGATTACAGCTGCGATCAAATCTGTAAACAAATGTTGTCCTGTGGTAATCATCACTGTGAGAAGACATGTCATCGTAACGGTGAATGCGGTGAATGTCAGTTATCTTTGTTGAAGTCATGCCCTTGTGGTCGAAGCTCTATACCTAATGGTTGGGATTGTTCGAAGCCAGTGCCCTTGTGCGATGCCAAATGTGGACGTAAATTTCAAGATTGCGAACATCTTTGCGAGCAGAAATGTCACGAGGGAGATTGTCCCCCATGCCCTGCTCTTGTGAAAGGGTTGGTTTTATTAAACTTTACATTGTTTCTAGTTTGTTAGATAGCTAAACAGTTCGAACGTGGCCGAGTTCTCTGTGCAGGTTTTACAAGCAAAGTATATATTTTCAAGCGGCTCCGTCAGCAAAATATCTTTTTGCAGAATATAGATGAAAGTACAATGGTTTAGGAACTCACTAAGTTGCAATTTCATTGACTAGACGTGTCAAATAGCCAGGCACATGAAAACTGAAATTCTTACTTCGCTATTAGTTTATATAGAATATGGTATTAAGAATTTTTGTAATTGACTGCAGTCTTTTTAACGCTCATTCGAAGCATCGACAAGAAAAATGATTGCTTATAATTCAGCAGTTATAGAGGGTGTTTAAGTCGCAATTTTAGATTTTCATTGCATTTTAAAAGCGGGTTACGCGTATACAATTCATAAAAAATTTCAATAGAATAATGTCATTCAATAACAATGTTAAACGAATCAAATGTATTTCATATTAAGGATCGACAAGCAGACGACTCTTATCAAACATTGAGAATAGAAGTTCCCATAAAAAACTTATTTGAATGTAGAGTAATATCAGTCGAGTAGAGGTTTTTCTCAAAAAATATTACTTCATTAAATCTAGCTTCTACTAAACATAAGTAGGATTTTCGAGCAAGTTTGTTTTCATGAAACGTTAGCTATATTAGAATTAAGCGACAAGAGCAATTTCTCAGTTCAAATGGAAGCGCCATGTGTTTTTTCATGTGGGTGGTTAGCTTCGCTCAAATGCATGTGGTACCAAAAAATAGCTTCAGCTCATTAAGTCAATTCTAGACATTTATTGAATAGCACCCTTAAATATTATAGTCGTTGTTATGCAGGAGGCGATGTCGATGTGGCGCGGTTGTAGAAGAGGCTGAGTGTGGCGAGAAAGTGCTTGTTTGTCGAAGGCGTTGCAATAAGAAAAAAACCTGTGGACGGCATAAATGCCTCGATGAGTGTTGTGACAAGGAGTTCCACATCTGCGATCTTGTCTGCGGAAAAAAACTCTCTTGCGGTATCCATTCATGTTTTACTCTTTGTCACAAAGGAATATGTCGTAAATGCCAACACGTCAGTAAGTATCATTTATATTTTACGCATTTTGTTACTTTCTGACTACCTTTCTATGACTCCAATTTGGATTTACTAGTCACCGCTGAAATTAATTTAAAAATTAAAACTATTGAGCAACCTTTGGCGAATATATCGTTAATTATATCTAGATTATTATATAGCTAATTCACCTGAATGCTACAAGGAATTTCGGGTCAAGTGTGCCAAGGAGCGTATATATGTGTTGCGAATAGGCGAATTTGTGTGAATAGGAAAATTTATTTACTTATTGTTTATATGTAAATAATATCAACAGTTGAGGCGGTTCTTTTTGACACTACTGGACGTGAAACTCAAAACGTTTATAAATATCAATAAAACAATGTTAACGTTACATATAACCACTAAGCCACGAAGAATATAGAAAACATCTACGTTTTGATTTCTTGAAATAGATTTACGCTTTAAATTGTCTAAAAAAATCGTGTGCAAAATAGCTGCGATTATTCCACGGAATAGAAATACTGTTAACAATGATTTTGCTTCTGCTTTGCGGAAGGGTACTTTATGTCAAAATTTCGAGAAATAAAACACAGGTGAAGAATGTACGATCCGCACGACGTGATTCCTGTTTCCTACAATATTCAATGTAATTATTTTTGGACGACATGTTTTTAGGCTTCGACGAGCTACGTTGTCACTGCGGACATTCGGTGGTGTACCCGCCAGTGCCTTGCAACACTCCGGTTCCGGAATGCAAACAGCTGTGCGCACGCGAGCATCGGTGCCGGCATCCGGTGACTCATCCGTGCCATTCAGAGCCGGTATGTCCTCCATGCACCTCACTAACAGAGAAGAAATGCCATGGTGGGCACGAACTTCGAAGAAATATACCTTGCCATCTTGATGTAAGTTGCAGCCTACTCAACATAAAGTATGTCGTTGTTCTGCAACGACCGAAAGAAAAGAACAATAACTTATGCAGCACAATGAAAACGTATTTTCGTCTTTTAAACTTTGTAGAGAAAAATATTCGTTTTACTAACAATGCTCTCGGTTTATCTGAAGCTATGAATTTAAATACATATTAACATTACATGTTATAACGTCGTAGCTAAGCTCAGCTGAAATGTTAAGTCAGGTTTTGAACGTGTTCATCTTAATGCATTTCTTTCGAACAGAACGTTTCATGTGGACGCCCTTGTGGACGGCCTCTGTCATGTGGTAGACATTCGTGTGACAAAACGTGCCACGCAGGTGAATGCCCGACCTCATGCGAACAACCCTGCAAGGTGCCTCGAAAATGTGGACACCCTTGTAAACTGCCATGTCACGACGAATGCCCGACGAGCACATGTTTCACACAGGTATCCCTACTTTATAAATATGTATATAATTTTTTTATTGATGTGTAAGTATAAAGTACCTTAAATGCAGCGAAAGAGCGGATTCGGATTGAAGCGGCTATTTCATCTTTTCTGCTGTTGCATGCGGTTGAGTTTTGAAATCTATAAAAAAAAAAGTTTCTTAGCTCTTCGTAAAAATCCATTAATGGTTTTTTGCAGAAACCTATTGATATTGCAAACCGAATCTATCTTAAAGCTTTCATACCTTACAACAATACACATTTGTAATAATACATTTGTTAACGGATTGACATGATTCAGGTTGAAGTGTCATGTACATGTGGACGGTTAGTAGAACCGCGCACCTGCCATGAGTTCCAACAAGCAGTCAGCAGTATAGTGCAACAAAAAGTTCGCCGAGGTGAGGAAGTCAACCTCGCTAAAGACCTCAGCCAGGTACGACAACACGTGCTTCGGAATGTAGCATATTTCCTCTCTGTAGGTAATGTTTATTGTTACTTGACCTTGAAGGGGATGAAAATGGTAACTATGGGAATGGCGGTATGGTTTAACTGTTATCTTCCTTTCTTTCCAAACGTCGTGCATTACAAAAGCAGTTACTATATTTTAGTTGTTCACAAAATATGAGCTTTTAAAAAATATACATCTCGAGACCACGGATAAATGTTTGATCGTAGAGTAGATAGAAATAAGAAAATAACCCACCTCTGAAAATTATTTCCGCGTATCTCTAACATTCCGTTTGAAACTTGTTTTTGTCCCTTGATTATTAGCTTTCTAAGGGTATCCTGAAGTGTGTAGAAAGATGTGCAGTAGAGGAGCGAAATCGGCGTTTTGCGGAAGCTCTTAAAATTAATCCAGATGCGCCCGTATTCACCTTATCGCTTTACTCAGATTTTGTTAAGGAAGAAGCAAGGAAAAACTGGCACTTTGCGTCAAAAGTTGTCAACAAACTTAACGATCTTGTGGAACTTGCAAAAAATGTGAGTGCTTTTTTCTCCTAGGTAATATTGTTAGATCAGTCATGTATGTAGTACAGTTATGTTACTGTTCAATTTTCAGTACCGAGACTCGTAACCAATTGCAATGCAATTAATCATTGTACAAAACTAGAATGCCTTAAATAATCTGTTTTTTTAATTATATGGTTTCATTTCATCTGTCTTACTGATCTATCTCTAGACACACATAACGGACGAACCTGACTGTTTTGCTCATTTTTCATACGTGTTCGCCTATACGCATTCGTTACTGCATTTTACCAACTGGTCGGTTACCAGCTTTCGTTTCAGACGACATGAAAAAATGTCCTTCCTGTCGTTTCCTTAGTGAGCGTGTCATCTTGACCGTTGCGAAGGTTACTTTTAGCTCCCCGCATTTGCTTTACTACTTAGCCTGTGTGCTGAAAACAATGACGTGTTTCCGTGGGCTTTAGCCCACAAGGGCTTCCTTATTGTCCTCCTTTTCTAGAAACTCCATCTCACTTCATAAATCAACACAACAAGGCTTTGGAGTGATTCACGTTACAGACCATCAGGCATACATCGGTTTTAGTGTTATGTACCCCTGAAGTAATAATAGAATTCGTCCCAAACCAGGGCTCATACAAATGGGGTCCCGAGTTTAGTGCATGGGTCCTCCAACACCAGACGGATACCTTATTAGGGGTGAAATTGGATATTTTTGGATATAATTCGTTAGCCCGTCACCTTTTTAAAAAAGGCATTATGTATCAGATAAGTAGATTGGCTAATTAGACGACAACCTTAGTAACTCGTTCAAGCAAGTGAAACTTTAAGCGTTCGGCTGCATAAACTTGTACTGTCTGGTTCAAACCGTCATGTGCGCGGACTCTTTTGGCGGCATAAGTGAACCGCAACATACTGCTTGCGAGATTTCGTACTTCATAGGCATAACGAATACAGTACTGCAAGCAAGCAAGCGACGTTCTGATTCCTTGCGAGCAGATTTTCGACTTAGAATATCTTAGCAGTTCGTACTTTAAAAAATATTATTGACGTTGATACTCGCAGTATTAATAATTTGCCAACAAAATTTTAGGTTTATACACGGATCTTAATTCGTCACTCTCAAGTATGTGTGCTACGGAGTAAAATTCAATAAAATCGTCTGCTGGCGCGTATTTTATATGCTGGAATAGCTTTTGCTATTATATGTATATAGCTTCACCAAATAGAATTGCTTAGCTAGCTGTTGCTAGGCGCCTAGCGATAACTGATTATTAAAGAAATCGTCAATAAAGGAAGTATTCGCATAGCATCGTTTATAAATAAATAAAAGGCACAGTAATGATCATACTGCTGGATGTGACTAGTATTTTCCGAAAGTGTGATCGCAATTGAAACTATTTTTTAATTCTTTTACGTTATGCTCCTCAGTCTGTACAAGCAAGTCGATCTTACGGATTTGAACCGATGCCTCGTGAGCAACGCCGCTTTATATATGAGCTCCTCGAAGTGTATCGCTGCACTGGACAAAGCTATGACCAGGAACCGAAAAGAAATATCGTGGTAACAGCTTACAAGTGAGTTTTCAATTATGCAGTAACTGCTCTGTCATGGTTTTATAATCACTGTATCCTTGGTACTGTGTATTACATTCTTATGTTATGACAAAGCCTACGTTATTTGTGGTACCATTCTGACCAATATCGGGTTCCTCTCTAGGGATAAATCTGTTATTCCGTCAATGAGCCTGGCAAGTGCGATTGGAATTGTCAACCCCATCCCTTTGTGGAAGATGTAATGTGATGGCCGATGATTCACCACTACCACAACTACGGTCACAGTCTGTCGTAAGCCGATAATAATAATCTTTACGCTAATCATAATCTTAAGACGAAAAATAGATGTATAGCACACAAAGATGATTAAAGTGTTTCACAGCAATTAGTAGAAGAGCACGGCATATGGACGCGCATATGTCCATGTCAATTCACAGTAATTATGCTGTTATTCCTTACTAATAATAAAATGAAAAAAGATGTAATTTGGTAATATTGACTGGCATTTTTAATCGATAATAGTTAGTCCTCAAATGGCGAAAACGAGATGAATCCTTGTAAGTGTCACCAGTTACTGGACGATCCAAGTATTGGCTTTAAGCACCGGACAATGAACACGAAAATCTTTTCTATTTTAATGATATATAGGCATTCCTGCTATTTTTTGCAGCTACGGAAAAAGGTGTTAGCTAAATTGAACGTACTGTTAATATTTTAGGTTGTTCGAGAAGTAATGGCGGTTTTATGTCTCACTTTGTTTTTTTCGCTCTTTGTTGATACTCAAGTATGGTGTACGGCTCTTTACTTGCTAAAAACCGTTGTCGGATTATAAAAATTTACCGTGAATATAGACTCCAAAGTAAGATCGGTTTAACGATATTTAACATTTGACCAGTAAAAAACAGACAATTAAAAAAAGCGAAGCGATAGAAAAAATTATCATAATTTTCAGAACAGCCTAACACATTATATTATAAATTGTTTGAAGAGACATTCACGTCATGTAAACAAAGACCCGGTGCTCTCTACCTGACAACAAAGTCGCCAGCTCTTTGTTAATGCATTTCTGCATGATGCTATTTCGTATCAGGTTCTTCCATTTCTTATCTTCCAAATAAATTCGCAATGTTTTAGAGACACTTCCCTTGCTTTTTTATTATTAATTGACTTTAAAATTTCTAGCTGTTATTATAAAAGCTTTTCTTCATGAATAACTTTTGTAGGCGAATGAACTACAAGTGAGTGACCTGGCCATCGAAAGATTGTGACACTCGGTTAATTGCTGTTGAAGCAGACGTTTCGTCACAGTATCGCTTGTGTTCAGTGTCAAAATCCCTATTATGCCGGTGAAAAATATCCTTACTAGTAGATTTCGTCATGTGGCCTCTTCTTGACACATTCCTATTCATGTCGAAAATCATGCATACAACAGAGAACCTTGCCGATTCGCTAATTTTTTACGTCCTAATCCATTCAAAGTTAAATGTAACAACGCATGTTCTACGGCATACACAGATTATTTTTTGCTGGGGCTGGACGTCCTTCAAAGCTGCTACCTTCTTCGTAGGCTCTGAAATCAAGAGTCTCTTTCAATGTTTGAATTCCAGACAAATACAAGTAAAACTACATCTCAGAAAGTTGCCCCGTAGGCTACTAATGGCAGTACACAGCCCGCAAACCTATCCTTTCCAAGACGCTATTCTTACCCTTCAATTAAATGATAGATTTGCTAAAAATTATTTTTCGTATGATGTCGACAATTTTTAATGCGAACTCCATATTTCTTCCGCGAGTCCAGTTTTACATGTAGTCAATTTGCTTGTAGAAAAACTGAGTCGCTGCATCGCATGCTACATGCATCCCGCACTATAATCCTTATATAAGTCTCTAGTAGAAATTTTTGCAGCCTAACATTGGTCCTTTTCAGTAGCTTCTCAGTTCTCTGCGGAATTCCCGGAAACGGTCGTCGTTTTGTCTTAAAATATAGCGAATGTGACGCATTCTGCGAAGTTCCAGGAATCCTGTGATCATTTTTAGTAAAAGCTATACTAACAAATCATATGCAAACGAATTCGTCGAGAAAAATGCCGGATAAAAAGGAGCCGCGGAAGATTATTTTCTGTACATTATGTGTACTTTAAAACATAGGTAAAAAGAGTTTCATCTTCTTATGCTTATAGTGCAGCACACACACCGCAATGAGGCTCAAAGCAGTACTTGAATGGCTTATCCTTTTACACGCGATTCGACAAAATCCGTAACATCACTCTTTTACAAATAAATGCGCTTGCTCAACTAAAAAGGGAAACAGCCGTACGTTTACAATTTTTTTAATTGCTTAGAGGGATTGGAGAACAACCGATTAAGCATATAGAGATACGCAATAGAAACTATCATTCAGCACTTTTGCCCAATATCGACTGTTAGCGTCAATGTAACTTGTTTACTGTTCCTTTATTCTATTCTGCCTTTTTTTGTTGCCATCCCGCTCCATCCTGGGCGTATTTGGCTCTAGTACTAACCTGCATTTTTTGCTTGTTCAACTCTACCCACTGTTGGATCTTGTTGCTGTCTTGTATGGGTATCTAAATTTCTTTTGATTTACTGCTGTTATCTTACATATGTGAGGCTAAGCGATGCTTTAAAAAACTTCTCTAAACTTCAGTAAAAACCTGAAGACTAAAATAGTTAAATGGAGCCTTTGCCCTCAAATCCTTTTTCATGTTTTGCAAATAGGTAGGTTTCCTTACAAGTTCTTTATTTTATATTCGCCTGGACAAGAGTTTTTTTTCTTATCATGATACCACTCCCTTAAATTGCTCATGCCACCATCATCACCATGTGTTTTTGTTTTTTCTACAACGATTTTCAGTATCGTGCTCGACAATTCATTTATTGTTGCTAGTGGTTTTCGTACAACACTCTTTATTAAGAGTCTATATATTTATTTACCAACGCAGCGATCTCTTATAAACTTTTTGTAGACAATAATTTTAATCCAATTGAACGACCTATTAGACATTTAATATTTCATTCCTGTTTTACGTTTTATTTATCATCCTTGGCCTATATATATATATATATATATATATATATATATATATATAGCCCATTTTCATGTGAAGTACAGCCATTCCTCGGCAAGGTATTATATATCTTGCTACACCTGACCATTATTATCGTTTATATCCTCCAATATCTACAAACCGTTTATCGACGTTAGCAAACGACCTATTTGCCATTTCTACCGTACCATCGTTCACACCGCGTCATTATTATTATTATATTATTGTTATTATTAATAATAATTCTTATCTCGCATCTGTATTCAGCACTACGTAGATAGCTCACGTACTGCTACCTATAATTATTCATTAATAAAATGACATCAGTCAATAAGAACATTGTCATAGGTATCACCTCGCAGACCAAATCAATCACCTTCAAAGCCATCGTCTCCTTACCTCTTTCGCGATTGAATCCTTACCGTGTCATGCGTGCTGCAGAAGTATTATCACATTGGAGAGTAATCTTACGACAGTCATAATAAGCAGCAATGATAATTATGATGCTCAAATTAATAGCAGTGTGCAGATCTATCCGAGGGAAAAGTGGATTTATGTTTCATATACTTTTCATTTCTCTTCTGTACATTATTGTGTGTATTGTTGAAATGCCCAAATATACTATAAAAGATGCGCTATTAGAAGTTATGGGAACAAACGAAATCACATTTTTTACACGTTTTGTTAATTTGAAACACTCAAAGGAGGACGCGACTACCAAGCTAGAAATGATCGGAACTTTATCAGGGAGGGCTTTAGCGGAGAACTTCTAGAGACTCTACGAAGACTCTGTCAAGGAGACAGAAAACGTGTCAGGGCGTAGAGCCGCCGAGCAGCTGCTTATAGAACGACTATATACTATTTATGTATTTCTTAGGCGCTTCTTTACGAAAAACCTTCCTGTGCTTGTTTTGCGTTCATTTTTATCTACTCTCAAGTGTGTGTGTATGTGAGTGTCATGTATTTGTAGGTGCTGCTGTTGCATTATATCATACTGATGATCTAGTGTAATTACGGTTCATTCACCAAACATTATGAGACTATCTCTACCACGATCTATATTAATGATGATGGTAATTGATTAATGATTATCAATAGACTCGGAAGTTAAAAATGGTTTTGGAGCCATAGCATCACACTAGCCCGTGAAAACAAGAACAGGAGGCGTATGGGGCACAATTTCGATCGGTGATTTCAACCCCCGTCACAAAATATCTGTCTTCGTTGCGCTAAATATATCGACGAAACAGTTAGCCGTGACCGCCAAACACTACCTGCGGAGTGGTGATGGGAGAGAAAGATAGATTGTTCTGTTCTAGCGTACCACGCTATTCGCAGTACAATCGACATCACTACCATGATCATCACCAACATAATCACCACCACTATTATTGTCAAAAATCTTTGCTCTGGCTACTATCGTTTTTGCGAGCATTCTTCTGCCTGCGGTCATATGGTTTCCTTTATGAATGATATCAGATTCGGCTGGTTCCCGTTTTCCCACTCTTCTCCTTAAGAACTTTCTGAGGCAGAAAAGGCAGATGTTTGTGGTTAGTCTTGTTTGGACCAGGCTGGCTCGAAAAAAAAACCCGTCCATCCTCTGCTCATTATAAACAGTCTGCTTTGACTTATGTTCGATACTAGCATTGCTTGAACAACATCACGCTTTGGCGTCTCCGACAACGACAGCGGCAATGATTGGCATTTTTTCTGACATCTGCATCATGACGCCGAAGAACCCGGACAATTAAATGTTTTTTAAGGCCAGACTTGTTTCTCAATGGCTTCGGAAGGGTTCACGATTCGCCGTTACCCGAATCATCGCTTCCGTTATCTTGGTCTTCGTCACCTGCCTCATCGTCGTCTTCGTCATAGTCGTCATAATCGTCGTCATAGAAATCACAATCGGGGACATCCTGTCTGTGATGACTGCTTCCGCCGCCGTGTCCATGGCCGGGTGCCCGCCACGTTGCGACGTACTCTTCAATGGTGGTTGGAACCTTGACATTGTCACGGGCCGCCTCAACCTGGGTGTCGGCCACCAGTTTTCTGTAAATGGATGATGCAATATCGGTAAACACATGTTACGTATATTGATTTAATAAAGGCCCAACTTGATGTTGTGGGTTTCCTTCTCTTACTCACTATCGCTATTCCCTAATAACAATCGTATAGTAATAAAAAAAAAATAGGTAGTAATCAAAGTCGTACAACGTTTATAGGATAATTAGTCCTAGTCAGTGGATCTACTGAAAGTTTAACAGCATTTTATAGACTTTAAAAACTGAACAGCAGTCTCATTATCTGTATTGTAAACTCTCAGTTTCATTGTATATAGATCAGATAATACTGAATATTTCTTGCTATCTACTGACAGACTTCAGATCTACTTTACCGGTCAAACGCCGGGGCCGAAATTGAAGGAAAGTAAAGTGAACTTTTACTAACCGAACGTATTCTTCGTACTCTTTATTTTCCCCATTGCTTTCTTTCCACCGACGATACATCACAGAAGCGTCCACATTTGCAGGCGAGAACGTATTGGGCTCATTTAACAATGATATTACGGATAGTAGAACAGTCCTGTAAAAGTTACTTCATCAAGTTAGTGCTACCCTTCAAACTTCCACTAGATAATATGAGCCGGCAAGAAATCAAAGCAGAGAGCATAAGTGGTACAACTTGTTTACAACGAACGCGTTCTTGTTCTCTAAATTTGCAAACAGAACAGTCAACGATGCTCTAAGGCTCTTTGATGACATAATATATTTGAGCAAATTACCTGGTGATGGTAGAATAATTAAGTTGTAATCACGATGAAAATCTTATCTATGAGCAATTATAATATTAATATTAAATTGTTGAAAAAGTATTGAACATTTTTCTCGCTAGATGGCTTTAGAATTATATATCTCAGATTATATAGTGGTGCGGGTTGGCGTTGATATTATTTGAAAGTTTAGATCCATCTTATTGTTGTGATGCCCTTATTAGACTTAAGACGGAGCGCCTTAGAAATAAGTGATTTTACTGCATTATTAAAATATAAGCATCAATGGAAAAAATTGCACAGCTTACGCTTAAATGCAAAAAAAAGGTTGTTCTGTCGTTTTTGTTTTGAAAATTTCGTTGTGAAAAATGCGATGGTCGACTAGGCATAGAAAATGTCAATGAAATTGTTGCGAAAGTTAACCAAGATCGACGAGTGAATAGCTGTAAAATCGTCAAAGAACTACAGATCTAGTACTAAACAGTTTTGCACTATTTGACGAAACCTTCAAAGGCTTCAAAAGAAAACAGTGTTTTTGTGCTACACAAATTGGCGCAAGATAATTCCGTCTGAGAAACCCTACAGAAACGCAAGTAAACCTGTTCTGAAGCGGTTGATTACTAGTGATGAAAGGTGAATTAAATACGATAGTAATGCGCAAATGACAAAAACTTGAAAATGTGTACAGACTGACGTCAAACAAAGTAATGCCATGTGTAGGGATAGAACCGAAAAAGATCGTACATTATTCCTATCCATATCGTCTGCTCCAGTCTCTGCAAGGCTCTTTTAATGCTGTTAATTTAGTTTTAATGGAAAAATACAAAAATTTCTTGTCACAATTGTTTGCTCAGAAACCATGGTAGATCCATAATGGTGGAATTATAATGTTATCAGAACAATAAGCAGAAAACCATTGATAAAAATTTTATTTGGCGTTCTACTGGCGCATATTTTGATTAGCCATATTATTTTAAATAACAATATTTGCTTCAATTTTAGTAAGTAAATAAATATAATAATATAATAAAAACAATAAAACGATCAATACTTTTTCATAATCCAATACTCCAATCGATAAAGTTTACGTCTTGGCACGCCTTGAGAGTTCCTTTTTATGAAGCAGTTCATAAAGATTTACGGACCTGACATTCTGAGTGGGATTCCACCTCTCCGAAGGCAGTTCGCCAGACTGCGGATCATCAACGGGTGGATGAAGAATGGAAATGCAGAGATCACCATTTTCATAAACATTCGGGTGCCACAACCTCGTTAAGAATCGAACAGAAGGAGGCGAGTATGGGTAATCGCCTGGGAACTTCATTAACAACTGCAAATATACAACCACAACGGCACACATCGCGTGATTTTAAAGTTAGAGACAATACTTAAGGATTAATCAGATACGGCCACTAAATATATATTATTAGAGTCTGATTATAGTTTCGTAGTACTAACGTGAATACTGCTATGACTACCTCTCTACTGATAACTTGCAAATACGTGCTATCGTTACGACTATCAGCAATAAGGTAGAGACGTTTCGGTATCGTAAAAAAAACACCTCTTTTACTAACCGTATCTAGGTTATATGAGCCAACTCCGTCCGTTAACTGTAGCTCACACATTTGCACGCGGAAAATGGTGAAAAAAGAAATGAATTCCTTTAATAGCAACAGTAAGCATAGCGCTTCAGGATCTTGTCTTCTATAGGTTAAAAAACAACGTCTAACATCATCGAAGTACAGCTGTACATAATCGCATCGACAGATGTATAAGGTATGACAGTAATGGCGGTGATGACAAAACAACGATTGCTAATTTTAAATTTATTTAAAGCGAAAGCGATTTAAAAAATATGTCTTCCTTTGGCATACAGTTCACACATTTCACAAAAAAATACACAAGACTATACCTATACTGAAGCTTTCCTTTGTTATTCTAGGTCAGCCTTTGTATCGATCTGGACACATGAACAAGGCATCAAAACCCTAGAGCTTATTTATCACCTTGGCACCTCTGGCGTTTCTCCTTCACTGCTTTTTTTCGCTAACTTTAGGTAAGCAATAGTGTTACAATGACCAGAAAAAGTTCGTATTAAACTTCTATATTTAACTCACTTTGATGTGCATCGTGAATCTATGTCGCATTCAGTAGCGCTGACCTATATTACAGATTATGAAATTGGAAAGGAATTCTTATGTCCTCATGCTATACTACCAATATCTAAACAAAATTAAAGCTGCGCAAATTTATATGTTTACTCGCTTTCGATATTTTCAACATTATTCTTTTTCTCTCTGTGTTTTTCTGGAGATGAACTCTTCGTTCAGTAGTAATGATTTATTTACATGACATGTTTTTACGTCAGTAACCTATTGAGGTATGATGAAAGTGTTCAATGATGACGCATTTAAAACGCAGCAGAAACGCGAAGACAAAAATACTTTAACTTCGATAATATCACTATCAAATAGGTACTAGATGCACACTTGGAACGAAAGGTTTTTGATGCTATACCGAAGAAGTGATTTAGAGAATTTGCTCCCACAGAAGCAACAGTAAGGGGCATTAAAAAAAAACAAATTTAACAAATCCTCACGTAAGAAAAGGCAATTCATTTACTTTCTCAAACTAAAAGAGGTAAAGAATAATATCACTTGTATATAGAGTGATACATAGCGTGTCTATAAAAAAGAACTTAAGTAAAACTCATACGATAGAAAAATGTACGATGTATTTTTGTCGTCAGAAAAAGGCTTCTTCTAACCGTTTCCTATACCGTTCAAGCGGCCCTTTACCTGATTAAAAAAGCTTCAAGTGCGAGTGAAACATATCAAGGGCTAGTTTCATTTATGGAGCTCTTTCAGACATAACCTAGTGCACCGATGCAGTCAGACGACACGCTACTGGCTTGAATAATACTGAAATGTTTGTGAATGGTCTGTACTATGATTTACCTTGCATGTAAGATATTCATGATGTCTCTGCCTGATCGTAGTTTAGCTCAGACTATGTAAAATAACCCAGCTCACAATGGCACTATTGAGTACTGTTGGCGGGTACAATGGCGAATTAACGAACTAGATTGATAAGGAAAAAATACATAACAATATTTCTATAGGCATGTGTTGTATATTCAAGGTAATAAAGACTATTTGTTAAAAAAAGAAGAAACTTGTGTCAATTGCATTTATTTTGTTACCACAAAATGTATCTGGTTGGGTCCACGGTATATACACTATACATAATATGCGTAAAAACCATTTCACTTTTTTAATCTCATTTGTCTTCTCCTGCTAATCAGGCACTGGTTTGTACCATTGTACCTAGCTAGAAGGTTGACGTTTTCACCCCACAATGGATGACTGCTACGGAAAACTTTAAAACCCTCAAAGCGTAGCTTCGGTGCGTGATGTCACTTGGAAATCAAAACATAGTTAGTTAACGGGTGTTCCTTACAGGTTCCCGGGAGAAGTTCGATTATGCGAAGGGTAGGAAAGCGACACCTTGGTTACCTTGCGTCGAACACTGAATACAATTATTATGTGACCAAAAAAATTAACACGTGTATTTTCTCACTCTTAACATAGCATACGCTTCTGGAGTTCCTCAACTAAGTGCGTAATCAGAGTATTATCTACATCCAGTAACGTTTTATATAATGCTGATTTTTGTAATTCAAAGTACTTCAATATAATAGCTGAAACACAAACTGTATCTAATCAGATGTCTACTATGTGTTCGTATGTATTGTCTATTGCTTTCTGACTCCAAATTAAGCCACCATTCCAACTATTTGCGAAGATTTTTTATCCTAGCGGACGTTTCGGCTCTATTTACGTACGTCCATTCCATGTTTTTTTACTTAGACAGTTAGTTCGAATGCAATGCTTTGGTAAACTAGATAGTCTTGGTGGCTAGCTCGGTGGACGACCCAAGTCCGCCAACAGGTTTCTATAAATATTAACAATCATCCTAAACGATATAAAGGTCTAGCTTGTATTAAATTATCAAACTGGTTTAAAAAACGTTTGCCTGCAAGTGAATACGCGTTCTCAGTGGGTTGACAAGACGATCAGCCTTACTGAGTGTTTACACGAGGTTCCTATAAAAATTTGCAGACAGGAACAGGCGCTTCACTCGTAGTGTCGAGCTTTCTATCTGACAGACGTGGATAATCGCTTAGGTCCTGAATTCGCTAGCTCTTTGTTAACGAAAAGCAAGTAAAATTAAGCAACAGACCTATAGCAGCAGCAATAACGTTGAGTTCACTTATTCACTCGCGTTTCAAATACACAATATATGTATATATGCACAGTATATACACAATATATGTGTAGGTATATATATGCACTTAACAGTGTTGGTCCTTAACGTAACTATAACAGCAGCAACGGCCGCAGGCGGCTTTCGCGCCATTGATGGAAACAAAGATACTCCTCGATGGCCAACACCGAGCCTTCATCGACATTCGAGGTAGCAAGCTGTCAATCAGCAACATTTCGTTCCAAGCGACGGAATAAACGTCACATTCCATCTAGTGGGCAAAGCCACCTAAAGACACGCAAAATAACTGAGCACAGTTCACGCACTTAGTCGACTATTGGGACCACGCAGCGTAACAACGCAATGACAACAAGTCCATTCGGTCACTAGGTTACAAGCTTAATAATCGTATGATCGGCGATAAAAATATAGACCCGTAGCAAAGCAGCAGGTTGAAGACGGGGGAGGAGCTAAGATGGCGCGATGAGGTTTTCTCGTAGTACTAGGGTCAACAATGAAACAATATGATAGCATTCAATAGATAGATTGATCGTTTAGTCATTAACACCGATATTACCGATTCTCGATGCTGGTGATGAGGGTAACAAGGTGAATATCTTCTACTGTTTCGATACATAATATTGATATGTTTATATTACGATAACTTCTAGACTAAATACCAGTCGTCACCGTAACTCAACCGCCGTAAATGAGACTGCCATATTCTTGTCTACAAATTTTGTTGGTACTAAAGCAACAGAGAGCCTACCAAAAGCTTTGATCCACACGAAGTTCGCACTTTCTTATTTGCGGAACTTTGTCGCTAACAGATCAACTGCATGGTAACGAATACACAATGAGGATCAAACGTATGCTGCCTGGCTATATCCGAAAGACTCTGCCCATTATGACCATAGTAGTCGTTTCCGCGACAAAAACCCACGCAGTTCGCTAAAGAGGCCTTCATTATCGATCTATCCTAATTGTGATCAACTGCAATTCATTTGAAGAGTAAACTGTTGACTTGGGTCAAAGTTGACAAAAGCTCGTTGATTCCGCTAAACCATCTCTTATTCGTGAACCTGGTCACAGGATCGAGGAGTCTTCTTTCGACATGGAAGTACCCCTGTTATCTGCATCAACCCGCTAACGTACAAAACAAATTCACTCTGTCCGAGAAGAAGATTTGGCCATACGAATAGAGAAATATTTAGTGGGGTGATGATAAACATCTTTAGACGCGTCCGATATCATGTTAGGCAACATTCTTATTTTTCATTTCAGGAGTTTATTTTTCATTGCTACCGATGTAAGCTAGGTAGTTATAATGTATTATAAAGAAGTTGCACAGATGGAGTACTTAACAAATCCATAATTCTGTATGTCGGCTTTAAGCTAATTAGTGATGTCAATGGTGACGACCAAAGCATATAAGTTTTTTATTATTATTGTTATTATGTGTTAGATCTCAACACATAATGACCACGATTAATTTCGCTAAAAATTAATCATTATCAAAATTAAGACAACAACGGCTCTGATTGCTGGTGTAAGCCTTAATTCAACTCCCCGTTTTACGCAGCGTTTTCACTCAAAAATGGCTCATAGAATAGTCCTTTGGTTGCTATAAGGGGGCACTTTGCTTAATAGAAGCAGACGATATAAGGGTATAGTCGGAGTTAGTCTTTGCCTGCAGATTTGAAAAATATGCTCATCGCGTATGATACATTTCATCTTATTAGCAATTACCCCCCCCCCCCCCCCAATTAAGAAAAATGAAGTTTCTTTAACAGAATATACGACGGCACTACCTGAAGTGGACGGCGTCTATGGTTAATCTCCTGGAATGACCGAGATTATTAGCATTTGTTCTTCATAAAGCCTCGCAAAACCACTCCGTTCACCTATAAATCATAATCCGCCGAGAAACGAAAAGCTTATTTATGCTTATGTACGCTCACTCCTTGATAAAAGAAATTTAAAGGATCTTAAATAAACAAGGTGCAAACTTTGCAAGGCAATGTAGCCCGACATCATACGCGTAGTCCTGTGATTTAAATACACGAAGCTATCCATGTTTTAGGCTCTAAGGGAAATACAGTCATGAGGCTGTCTGATACGAGTTTCAATCCGAAATCGCATTTGGTCTCCATCTAGGCGATTTACTTCAAAGCGAGCTCGGGTTTATCACAAGTTGAAGCACTGTGGATTAGAGTAGTTAATAAAGTGAAGCCACCGGCAAAGCTAGGGTTTGTTCTTAGTTTAGATTTTATTTTACGCACCTCAAATGTAATATCTTAATGTATATTGCAAGACTTTCGCTCTACTATAGGCTTCTGAAAAATACATTCTGTTTAATTGCTAGATTTTTAAAATATAACTGACTGTGATCTCCTAAAACTAAGAGCACAGTGGATAAACCTGGGCTGATGAGGAGATACAAGTTTGATTTTTTATTGCTACCGTGTGGCCTAACTATATTTACGATCGTTTAGGCCTACTAATGCTCATGCTACTAATGCTAATGTTAAAGGATAACTGCGATTAAAATAGCTGCACAGAATACCTGGCAGACCTGCATATGTTTCAACTTTGCTGCCATTTGGAACGAAAGGATGACATATATTCAAATGAAACCTTAAGATGCCAAGAGCATGTCAGCGTGTATTTTACATCCAACTCTACAAATAACTGAATCGATTAGCAAATCGATTCCATTTCTGTTCCATGCAAGTCTGGTATCAATATACGCCCATAGGATCGCACAGCTCATTCGATCACTAATATTCACAACTCTATAAAATTCGTGCGTAGCGCTTTTCTCAGACTCGAAAATATTACTGAACATAATTAGTCCTTAAGTGAAATGCGTTTAAATTACCAATGTTATTTTTCGCTGCGATATGCGTAGTAGACCATTATGCCTGTTCGTAACAATTTTATGTATATTTCTGTTAATGGGCGATTAGATATATGGCATAGGTGATATTTTTTAATTGAATGCGGACAATGCTCCAGAATCAATCACATTAACTGTTCATTCAATCAGGGTAAAAGGTCTTTTCGTAACACTTTAAACGCAACTAGTTTTTCCACCATTGTGCCAACAGTAGTCAGCAGTTCAGTAGTCGTGGAGTCCCATTAAGCTACACATTTATGCAGTCACACCGACGATCCAGTTCTCGCCTAAGTGTATTTCGTTACCCAAATTTCGGAAGATAAATTGGATAAGAGAATGCCAAGTGGAATGTATCTTTGCCTGTATTTAGTAACGGACGTATAGCTCTTCCTCTTTTACCCAGCTAATATTAATAGCGGCACCTAGAGTAAATGACATAGCTGTGTAGGTTTCCGTTTCTGTAAAATAACTTCATTTATCCAATCGTGGAGGTGCTGGATCAACAGATTTATTGTCCAACAATATACCAAAGCCACTTCAATATAGAATAAACTAAAAATAATTGTAACTAGTACAACATTTTCTTGTATGGGTCTCGTTTCATTGTGCGTTCAGCATACGAAGGAACAGTTCTACGAGTTGGGCATGAAGCCTTAAGCGAATCTCAAGCCCTCTTAATATGCGATAATAACGTTAACGTTTGTGAAGATTTGTTGTTATATGAGCGTTGTCAATAAAACGGAAATAAGCCAGAATTATTCTAAATATTAGCCAAAGCCTATGAACTTGAAGGAACACATCGTGAACAATATTGTAGCTTCTTCAATGAACCAAATCATGTCAACTTTTAATTGTACTCTCCTGTTGCTTGGCTGCTCTTTTCGTGCAGCCTACTAGCAATGAATTGGAATGCAGGTATCTACTACTTCGACGATGCCGGTACTCCTATTATTCCTGCTACATTATATGCTGTCAATGTGTAAATGATACTTACTGCGGGCACTTGCGTGCTATCAACCCGGTGTGCGAGACAGAGGTTGCTTGTATATTCGTGTACTTATGTACTTTCGTGGCAATAAAAGCATTGGCGCTCAGCTGTGGTTTCGTTAGTAATCAAGAGCATACAATGATACATATGAAAAAAAAACGGCACAACTCCACGAAGGACGATGGCTATGCCAAGGGTTGCTATTCCACACCTGTAGCTTTTTCGCACCAGTCGACCTTAACGCCAGATATGAGACCGGGTATAAGAACAATATGATTTCGTGCGCTATTCAGAGTTTCGGTTCGAGGTTCGTACCTTGCCTAGCTCCAAATTAGCCTAAAAAAAGCGCACATTGCCACCACGAGATTGTTTAATTTCTGCTGTAATGAGTTGTTCGTACAACTAAGTGCATCGTGACATTGAGTCCATATGACGTACTTGGTTTACGTAAACAATTAGCTATTCTGTTTAACAGGGACAGCTATTCAAAGGACTCAGGAGAAAACCAATTGTGCGCCTGCCAAACTAGTACCGCCACAAGCGGTATTTATTCAAACAACACCTCGTCCTTATTTAGCCATAACGATGGAGATGCCTAGTATTAATGGTACAGACCGCAACACTCAGCCGCGATACTTACGCGTGTGTAACAACATATGGCCCATAACCATTTGCACTTTCAAACTAAATCTTATTTATCCTTCAGGCATGAGTTATTCTCAATTAAGAATCATCTAGGGTTTACTCCAACAAAGTCGTGCCATTTTTCCCAACATTGATGAGCTGTCATTGATGCCCGCTCTACCTGCTCAACTCGCAGCCCTTTTCTTCAGCTACTGGAAGTGCATCCGTATACGCTTCTACGACTATCGAGTTAAGAAATGATGATGTTAATGGCGTTTCCTTCTGCACTTTAAAGCTTTACCAGAGACCTTAATTTTGTATTTTGGCCGATCACTTAATCGATCTTCAACTTTTGTCTAGTCCTTCTGCGACTCAATGATTAGCTTTCCGCTTGCTGCCACCAGTTTTAGCGACGAAGCATTAGTACACCCACAAACACTACTTATTCAAGCGGCACCTCATCCTTGTTTAGACACAGCGAGGGAAATATCAGGGTTATTGGTATCAATCGTAACTAATATATTTGCGGACACACCATTAACTTTCAGTACAACGGGTAAAATAGCAACAACGGACTTGGTAGTATCGTTGTAGCATACCACTGCACGATTTTTGTGATAACCTGCAAGTATTTAGAACTTACGTGAGCCATGTGAAAGAGGAAATGCGAAACAACTATTGCGTAGTTTTCCTTTACAGAACACAGGGAAGTGATAACTGAGGCACTCAGTGTATCAATAAATTGTTATATATACTTTAGTAATAAAAATAATTTTAATTTGGTAACATCAGTGGCCATGTATTTTTTACTTGAACGCGTCTTCGTTAGCAAATCAGAAACACGATTCGGCCACGACGACAAAATTATTCACAGCCCAGAACACTCTATCTATTCAAGAGAAAGAATCGCAGCGTCATAAGTAAGAGCAATTATTGAAAAGTATCAGCCACGAAAAACCGATACGGTAAACAGTCTCCATGCACTGGAAAAAAACCCTATTAAACTAGCTTGGCGTTGATATCCATTTTCGGACATCTTGCTTCACAGCCGCAGCTATTGTCATCGCCAAACAAATTTACTGTTTCCAGTTCACCATAGAGACCCCAGATGCAATGATTATTATTGATAATAGCATTAAGAAACGTATACGGCCATTCGCTGTCTTCACACACGTTTCTTCACGTGGGACTGATGCTGCGACCGAACAATGCCATCACTAGCTGTAACGTTCATGATCAGCTATCTGACTGAGTAGTTGTTACCCAGTAGACAAGCCAGTCAGTACAACTACTGTGCTAGAGCTAAAGAATTAAACTATTAAAAAAACGACGCTGACGACAACGACGAATGGACCATCGGGCAGTCTATATAGACCGATGTCAACCCCACCGTCATCGCCATTGGCGGCTCAGCGTCGGCTCCGCTGCCTGATCGAGAGTATCACCTATAGCCATCACGATATGTAGTAAACCAGCCATTCCTTAGTCGCTTTTCCTACTGCTGCTGCTGCTGTTTGAAAAGTAGGCGAAGCGCAGGGAACATCAGCGCTATATAGCTGGACAGGATGTTTATAGATAAAAACACACGTATACAAAAAGGTTTCCAATTTATTTATCTATAACTACCGTTAGAAAGAACTTCATCAGGCAGCTGATCTACCCCTCCAACAGTACAAACATTTTTTACTGCCAATATTTAAAATACACCTCACATGTGTCTTTAAAAGGTTCAGCTATGTAGACCAGTTATCATAAAATTATTTTGGGGAGTTTCCCTTTGTGATGATGGCAGCATCGGCCTTAATTTGATCACTATCAACAAAAATGTGTGCGTACACACTTTAAAAAAAATAGACCCAACAGCAAACCCCCGACTTAATGATTACTGCGATGTATAGAGAAATTCTTTTTTTCACAATTTCTCTCACAAATTCTCTTGTGCGTGTTTGCAAAATTATATCATAATCACCGAATTATCTGTCATCAGATTTCAAGACGACTGAGACGCATCCACGTTGATACATCTTCCTTTGCCGCTGCGTCTGCTATTAGCTGACACGAGGCTTTCACGACCTGCCGTCCCGCCGACCATAGCTCCTCATAGTATTTGTATCACTGTACAGCCATAGGAAATCCACATACAGGAAGAGAAAGTAGGCAGACCCTGCAACAGTAACAGCAGCAACTACATTACCATACTGCAATCATTGGTACCCAGAACTCACAAGGCGAGTATCGCTTCGCCGCAAAAACGTAGTGACGTTTTTGAACTCCACTGAACGAGCGACCAGCAGCAGCGGTAGTAACAACGACAAGGGCAGAAACAACAAAATCAACGTCTAATCCCCGCTACACGTCGACTGGCTCGCTTCATCTGCTATTGCTATATCATAACGACTCGTTTTTGTGCGGTCTCCAATTGATTGGCTGTCCGTCCATGCTCGTGTTTCTCATTTGCCACTCAGTTTCTTGTGCTCACGGTAGCTTCGACAGGAACAATAATAGTAAGCGCACATAGGCAACCCAGCGCTAGCAGCCCGCTAACGATAATACAGCCACCAAGTACACAAAACATCGTAATCAAATCAACAGCGTTTCACACCATGACTACCATAACCTGGAAGTACGCTGATAACAACAACAGATTCTACAATGGCATCAACGGCGCATTAGTTATAACTGTAATACTACAATAGCTCCGCAATCGAAGCGATCTTTCCATTGCTGCTTCCGCCTAACAGAATACTGCTGCACGCAGGCTAACGTAAAGCTAACCCGTCGTATTACGTTAGCCGCATAAAACACAGTGAATGTCGTAGAATTGAGCCCGTTTATGGTCATCCTGGTGTCACGTCGGATGGCAGAACGTGGTATAAAAAAAGTTTTTTGTTGCGCAATGATTTCTTGCACTCTTTTCCAACCTAAGCTTGACAGATGGCAACGACATAGAAGGGTCCCTTTTTCTCCAGATTTGCTTGTTTTTCCTCTAGAGGCTGCGGCTGATGGTGTTATTGGTCAATCTGTGCTTGCTGTTAGCATAATAACTCGGCAATTTTTTCTAATTTTGTTTCGGGTCTTCCTGACGACATAGCTGCTGTGTAGTTCCTGGTAGTGGCCTAGCCTCCCAGATAATCGCTAAATGTGTCTATCCTGTGTCGCAGGGTTCTATCGCAGAAAGTGGAAATCGGGAGAGAGTTCGTCAGCCGAAGCACTCTCGTTCACCTCTCTTGGCGAGTGTATGGGCCGGTCTATCACATATACACTAATAACACAGATTATGGGCATTGGGTTGATTTTCCTTTAGGACTGACTGTAGCAGTGAGATAACATAGGTCCGATGAGAAATAAGAGCATTCTGACATCAATCGAACGTCAGATGGAAGAAAAAAGTCAAAATATACAAGAGTTAAATCATAGTAGGATAATATAACATAATGAACAGCTTTACATCTTAGGGATCCCTCTACTCGATGATGGAAAACAGAAGAATCGTGATACACAAGGTTGCAGCTGCTGTCTTACCTAGCCGATAAGATAGTACTATGCGTTCCAGTACTCCGTCCAGCTGGTACTTTTGGCAGCGACTATTCACCCGGACTATAAGTACCGTTGAAGTAGATATTGTGTCTGTTCTATGCTATATTCTTGGTTGTGCTGTGTGTTCTTCTTACCTTAAAGTAGCCGCCTTCGTATAGCGTTTGTGGCGGGCCAAAGATAACGACCTCCCATTCGAATAGATTGTTTTCATTTGCAAGCTTCACCGTAAAGCCTTCGACACCCTCTTCTTGTATGAGTCGTAGCTCCTTCTGGAGGGCTTTTACCGAAACGGCCGTTGGCCCTGTGGCCACCTGCATCCTTCCCGCCACCGTGGTTTCTTCGTTGATCACCACTACTCGATACAGACACTCCAACAAGCCCTGAAACTACGTTAGGACGTCTTTAGGCGGAATCACAAACGAGAGCCACCGCAAGGTACACGATAATGAGCTTGTGCGGGTGATGATGATGATGATAAGAATGATGAACAACTTCCTTTACTGAAACAAATCGACGGCAAATGACCCCACCAAAATGCGTCATACGGTGCCCAATCGACGCGATGACAAAAATCACAGTTCGCAAATTCTTCTCCCCGGTTTTTTCTTGTTCTCTCTGCGTCGCTCGTATTCTTTCCTGCTAACTATCGAGCGCAAGAAGACAACTTCTAAACCCTAACTATTACGGCAATAAACAGCACCATCTGAATCAAAATCTTCCATACGGCATAGCACCCGCGTAACTAGAACTAATTTGTGATGTGGTACATCAGCAGAGCAGCCTCACGCCGCACAACGAACGTAAAGCAATAGTACCACGTTAGTGGTATAACCAGCACAAAACTCTAGAAACACGAAGATGGCATTTGTTGTGCAAGTGAACAGCTCGTCTGGCTTTTATTTCTGGCAGACCAATGTGGCCTTTAGCGAAGATGGATTTTCGAACGGACGGCGATGCTGTAGTTAGTAACCAAATAAAAGGTTTGAACTATACGCCACCAGTTGACTGGAGCTATGTAACTTCTTGTTCTGCCTTTTGTTCACGGCACAGACCACTGCTGCTGGTGCTGCCGATACAAGTCGACGACACACGCGATTCACGAGAGTTGCCAACGATGAGTGCCGTTTTGCCTGCTACGAAGACCAATAGCGTTTTTAAGAATATAGCGCTGCAAGTCGAAGTAAGCACCGCTGACTGGCAGCAGCAGCAGTAGCATCAGCGGCAGTATAAAAATCGCTAGACAGAATTACAGATGTGTGTGGTTAGCGTCGTACGACAGCGTCAGGACAACCACGTCTAAACAAAAATCAACTGAGAGGCCACCAATAAAAAAAGTAGGTTTGCCACTGGAACGACCGTGGCTGCCGCTGCTGTTGAACAGAAGTGGATGGTCGTTTAACAGAGGAATAGTGGCCCAACCGTAGGCACTATCTTGAAACACAACTGCACAGCACCGTTGTTGTTATGCCTTGTGCACGCATGAGGGAGACCACCCGAATTTGTGGGCCGCGCTCAACAGTAGCAAGGCCACCGAAGAAACACCACTCGATTCGAAGGATAAACCCTGCCCCTTATAAGCCCACTGGTGCTGGCCTTATAATCCTACAGCGGCGGCGCCTGGCTCTCAACTGAGCGATCGTCTGGAGCACTCCAAACGAAGCGAACAACAGCCACACAGCCGTTTGGTCAGTGCGAAACAACACACAGAGCTACTTCCAGCTGGAAGCAGCTGTGGCACTCTAGAGCGTACCACAAGCTATCAGTTGATACGAATGTGGTGCGAAATTGTCAAATTGAGAGCGCATGTAGCAGATTTTCGCCGCGTATCTACCTACAGGAAGGTGTGTTATAGAATCGACGGACAACTTTTGGGGAAATCGATTGATTGAAAAAGTTGACGGGATAGAGGAGCCCAATGAAAATAGGATAAGAAGGACAGATAACATAACGAAGTAAAAGGTGTAGTTTTCAGAAGAGTTGCTTAAAAAACGTAGCCGTATTGTTAGAAGATCATAGTAAAAGAAACAAAAAAGAGGTGCGGTGGCGCTGAACTCCTTGCCTCAATGTACAACATCAAGTGACTAAACAAGGCTTATATTCTCTGTTTTCAGATTTATTCAGTGTTATTTAGAGCGCATAGAGAGCACCGAATATATTAGAATTAAGAACTGAAGATATCAGAGGTCAAATTGCATAATTGTGTTATTTTTCTTATTCCTACCACTGGCATCGGACCATATGTTCTTTATCATTTCCGAACAAGAGATCTTAACAAGCTACAACCGGTAGTAGGATAAGATCGATACTTTCGTTAGCGTTCAAAGCATTCCATATTGCTAGTATAGAGTCACAAAGGTAACAAAAACTGCTATTGAATAACATTACCAGTAACGTCAGTCCTCTATCTTTTAATATTTTATAAACAAATTTTCTCAAAGGATATCAATTGGCAAACGTGGCACCATGTTTAAGTCGAATGTGCTCTAGATTGTCAAATATAATACTAACTTCATACAGCCTATCAAATTGAGCATTTTGATGCGATAATAACAAGCACGATATTTTCGAAATCTTATTAATCGTTTGACCAATAGAACTTACAACACTAGTTTTCATTTTTACATTGTTTAGCTATGTAATAAAGGAACACTTAAAATCAAGTTGGCAATATTTTCACATCTGAACACTTTCAGTTTAGGCTTTTTCATATCTGCCCCTTTTAATGCTGCAAAATTATAAAGAAAATTATAAAGAAGAAAAATTATAAAGAATTATAAAGCGCAAATGGAACACCTTATCCACAGAGAGAATACGCAACGTTAGCGGGAGCTAGAAACTTCTAACCGAGCTGAGTTAACGACCTGAAAGAATATATTTATTACGAATAATTTAGGGTTCTTAAAAAAGCACACAATAAGGCCAACAAAACCTGTGCTCCGGTTTTTCTAGGGGCCTTCATTTCACTGAACTTCTAAAAAACATCTTTTAATTCTAAAAAAACATTGCAGTTTTATCTGCTGATATTAGGGAAAAAATATATTCCTTTAATTAAGCACACAGTTAATATGTGTCGTTTTATTACACTACAATAGGAGAAAATTAGTGATATTTTGCGTCGTGGCTAGTTTAATCGATTTTTTTTAGTTTTACATTCAATACTGTCGTTAAGCCTCACCTCGCGTGTTAATGTTTGGCCTATTGAAAGTCTCTCACAAGAAGCTCTGTCGTAGTTATGAAAAGTAGATCACGTATCCTAAGGATTTCTTCACCTATGATTATTTTGCGTTTAAAATGTAAAAGTAATCGATCGATAGTCACGCAAAGGAGTGTAATTAAAACAACTTTTACAACTAAGTGCAGACATATCATAGAGACGAAATATGCTCATAGGTCGATATCGATACCCAAAGTCCTCAAAGTTTAATGACATAGTCAGGAGCTCAGCGGTTCAAATACCAAACGTAACACTCGAAACATCTAATCTAACCAAAAATTCATGCATTAGTATAAGGTACAAAATTGAGTCGACTCATACAACTAAATGGGTCAACGTTTATACTCCATCAAATAAAGAAACACCCTTTCAGCAAAATAATACCGTGGCTGAGGCTACCGTGGCTCTGGACTCGATTCAAAATAAGTTCCACATGCCAAAACGGGCACGGTAACTGAGAGAGCAAGCATTGCAATTCTCGTGGCGTGCTAATTGGTTCGTTCGCTAATTATAGTTGAGGTAGCCCAATGTTTCCTCAGTATAAACGCATCGGTTGAGAAAATGTAAACAAGACAGTTGAGATATTTGCAAAGTACCAAGTCGACTTTCCCGTCCGCTTTTAGCCGTATTTAACTCATGTTGTCTTATACCCTTCGACTTGTTGCTCGCTCGCACACACCAGATTATATTATACTACCTTTTTTTTTTTCTAAAAGAGTTAGTCGTTCTCTTTAGTTTGTTATTTCAATGAAGTTATTTTGCAATCCATTTTTGCTGGTGCAAAGACGATCCTGATCGTACTAACAGTGGGAGCACGACCAACCTTAGCGGTATGTCCCAACAAATGAAATCTTTGTTTTATCATCTCTCGGAGTACACGCTGTGGGTTCTTGATTGAAGCTTACCAGACTTGTACATTATTCAACAGCTATAGTTACCGAGACATAACAACATTTCCTCATGATTCTCAATATAGTACATGTGTAGCACGAATCATATCAATTTAAGGCCATTTTTGTGTATATGAACATGAGAGTCATTTTTCGCAAGCACGTTCTTTTTATTGTTGAATTCCATTGGAAGCTAAAACCTACGGACAAACTACTGTGAATTTAGTTAGAGATAGCGTCAAGACTGTCGGCAGATATGACTGTAATAGAGATTGCAGCAGAGTTGCGAAAAAACAGGTTTTAAAAATGAAAAGCCTACTAAAAAACTCATTTATTGTCGATTAAGTTCTCCACTAAAAGGACTCATAAACATAAGAGCACATTCTAATAGTGCTGACGGCCAAAATCGATCTGAATTTCAATGGTAAAAATCTAGTTAATGAAAAGTAGAAATTACAGAATTCTGCTTTCAGCTAACTCAGTTAGGCTGCCCGAATGAGTCACTTTTTTCCCCACTTATGTCACGATGGTTTGCCAACCTCAAGGCTTATTTTAGGCTGCCGGATTCTAGGAAATTTAATATATACGTGTCAGGAAACATGGAAGTCCTTCATTGTATCATGCAACAAAATACTTTTTTTCTACCTATTTTAAACTCCCATAATTATTTTAATGTTTTTATTTATCTATGTATGTTATCTATTTAGATTATTCATGTAGCCCTAATACAGATATCTACCACTTCAGGTAAAATAATTTTTTTATAAATCCATTCAAGAAAAACTCGACCTTATCCAAATATGAGCTGTATTCACTATCTTGCTGAACGACATAATCCTATTAACCTTAGAGATTCTAGCTGTCGTTAAACCGAAATGCGAATTTCTTATGCGGATAACCTATCCTAGACTTGACAGATCGCTGCGCCCTTTTCGTCGACCGGTCGTCACAAAAGTCGATCACTTAACAGCGCTTTTTCTTTCTTGCGTCCTCATAAACCCTTCGGTGCTATTGCAACGCGAGCAGGTTTAAGCGGTATAATCATATGGGCATATATTACATTTACATATATCAGTCGCCCGAGCGCAATGTTTTCAAGAGAACAGTGCCTCTCGAAGCGCACTCTCAAGACGACGCATACAGAAAGAAAAATGTAAGCTCTTTCTATGCAAAACAATTAGCGGTTAGTTAACGACACATTGCCGCATTAGACCCCATCGTCTATTGGTAGGTACTAATACTGCTAAAATACAATAGTCACTTGAAGTTGTTATCAATTCTATCCAATCTATAACATAATCTTTAATGAATTGTTTAAAGGAGACTAAAAACACTAAGCTAGAACCTGTCATGAGTATCACATTGAGTGAATGCTGTTCGATCTATTGTAAAAATATTTTATAAAAAGCAAACTCGCGGCCAATTCTGTTGTTCGAGATCTCAGAATTCTCTTTTAATATTAATTATAAGACGAGACTAGCAACACAAGAGCCATTGTGCTGCTATACTAATGTCAAAGGGTCTCTGTTCCCTCGCGATAGATTGTTTTATATTGTAATTAATATTGTAACTTATTGGTAATAAATAAGACTTTTGCCATATAAAAATTCATCATTTTTATATGAAATGACTTACTACGAATGATGAAGTGCTATATAGCGTTCGCAGAGTCAACATTAAGGTTGGAATGTCACCAACTGATTTGCCAGTGATTAACGCGACTAGCTGTTGAACTCGCAAAAAAGCTTAATTAGGGCTCTGCTTACTTCTTCAAAAGTTGAACGCATAAGTAGCATTCCCGGCTATTACTATTGGCTTAGTTGAAGGGAAGAGCAGCTTTAAGATACGCTATTTCAACTGAGTGTTATTTATTCTTCGAAAAAGATTAACTACAACAAGTACGAAGGCCTTCTGGATTTTATTTCACTGATGCTGAGCCCGAAAAGACTTTTCGACGCTTTCTTTGTGGAAGTGCCAAACGGTTTCCGTAATGCTGTTAATTAAAGATTCGGATGTGCCACCAATCGCTTGGTGCTTTTAAGAAGGAATTACCTTAAATGACTAACATCTCCTGTACGCATCTATACGACGGGACTACCGCTAAGGTTGCTCAAAAAGCGAATAAAGCAAACTCGGTTGTAAATAGAATGCCATCATCATCGAGTTGAACCTAAAAAGGCGTTGAGTATGGCTGTGTGAAACATGTACGCAGCCTGAAGCAAGCAACAAGGAATCAATGATCAGCAGCTCGTCGACAGTAAATGTTTTCTTTTAACAGTCAAAACAGATTCGTACACTGCTTATTGGTGCGCTAGGGAACATGTTAAATACATTACTCCTAGTCCACTTTTAGTCTAAATTGCATCTAGGAGTGAGCAGAAACATGTGTTAGCTACGCAAAAAAGTAAACACCTAGTTCACCTTTCCCCAGAACAAAATGTGACACATTTAATACATTTTAGACATAATTTACACTATGAAATGAGATCCAATTATATATTATTAAGCTTAAGTCAATAGGGCGGTGGATAAATGGTTTATCCATCGTTTGAATATTACAGTAGTAAAAAATATAGGTATTCAACGTTTTTTTGCACATACATCTTTATTATCTGTTTATTATTTATTTTCTAGATGAAGTTTTTTCAAACGTAAGTAAGCCACTGGTGAAAAAGCATCGTCTGAGTGTATCACAGTTTCTAGGCTGTCGAGAATAATTCTCTTTTTGAACAGTGGACAATCGAGTGTGAAACTCTCAAATTCGCCTCCTTCGCCACATACGTTTAGGTCGTACTTTTCCTTGAGCTTCAGCATTTCAGGAAGGATCTCGTTGAGAGTTAGACCCAGATGACGTGGCAGAAGACCCATAGCAGCTGTCTTAATAATAATTGCATGCAGACCTGAATCTACCATATCCTGAAGAAGGGCAGTTTGTTCACGGTGCCACAGATATGCCAACATTTTTAGACCTAGGCGTGCGCATACATTTTCACATCGGATGCGCTGGTAGTCTGAAAAGATCGCTCCAACGGATATCGCGTCAAACTTGACTTGTTCGCGAACTTTACTCAGCAATCGAAACAAGTCTTCTACTTCATCATTTTCAGACGGGGTATACTCCATTCGAGTATCTCGTGGGATACCAGTAATCGTCTCCTGGAACAGCGGCAGATTCATTGCTTCGGCATACACATGAAGAGCACTTGTCCCGACGGTCTGGTACATGTAACTGAAATATAAAATATGACCTGTCAATTAAGCAATACAAGAACAAGTACAGCGTTAAAACTAACAAATGAAATGAATAATTTAAAATGGAAGATTTTCCGAATGGCATAATCGAATAATTTTTTCACGACTCCAAGTAAACAAAAAATACTGTTTTTTCTTTTACTATTTAATTATGTCCTGATTTAATATAGTATAATCACGCATATACTTTGCGAAAAAGCTAAAGTGATACATTTTAATATGTGCAAATATTAAGCTAGGCTACATACTTTATCGTTTTCGTCTATGAATTGAACTTCAGCTTTATTATCTACACACCGAGTATATCAAACTCACCTGTCAAGCTCTTCCTTTCCTTCACCTCCTGTTAGGTTTGCCAGGGCCACGATCTCATGTCCGTTCTTCACGCATTGCATCATATTGAAACAGCTGTCCTTCCCACCGGACACCAGGGCCACAACCCTCATTGTTATCCTGACACTTTTCTTAGTTTTAAGACAAACTTGGAGCCTGCTTTTCCATATCAGCTGTTCATCGTGACTAGTAAAATTGATCAAAGTTTATTGCGGCTCACTATATTGTCAAGAAATTAAGTAGCTGGTGTTCTCTCCAACTTGAACGAAGCACGGAGTAGTAATGGCACATAAACGTTTTAAACCTAAGACAGTGGTAGAATTGGAAGGTGTTCAAAAGTCACAAAGTTCTATCAAATAAAACTAATAACAGTATACAAATTTGTAACATTTTTTAACTTACAGTAAAACAAGTTATTTATCACAATTCCTGAATGAACACTTTTAGCTATCAATTAATATGACATCGTCATATTACGCTATTGATATTAGAGGAACTTCCCGCGTGGACGTCGTTCATGCCGTATTAGACAGTAAAAGTGGCCGCCGGTTTCGTGGAGATTCGACCAACCAACACAGCTTACTTTGCTTGAGTCATAAATAGAATCCGACAAGTAGTATAATTCGGCGGAAGTTGCCGAGCTGCTCCAAGAGGACAATATTGCGCAAGAAGGGTTTGTTGTCGTATACTTTTGGGTGCGCCGGTCGGTTTCAGTGATTTAGCAAATTTATGTGCTGTGTTATTAATAATCAAATCTTTGAAAATTGTATTTCCTTTAGGCCTCGAATTACCTTCGGGTGCGGTGAATATGACGGAAAAAGAATTGTATATATAGGAAGGCCATTCATCTAAAACGTATGTACGTTTTAGTAAGTAAAAAGGTGTTTTAGTACAGTAACTTCTTTTTATTTATTCGTTTATGATTGCTATTTATATCAATAAAAGCAAATTTAATACAGAATCTCACCATGCAAAAAAACGATTGATAAGAATTAGTAAGTTTATAATTAATAAAACATGTAGTTAATGTGACTCTCACAAGGCATGTGCGAAATTTTATATTATAATGTAATATATTATATAATATATTATGGGATGGAACACCGATGTAATTGTTGTAAGTTATATTTGATTAGGAGTGATATAAGGGGGATTAGGAATTAACGCGAGCGTTTTTCTGGCCAATAATTATATCTAGCATACAGAACATTATATACACCCGTTTTATAAGCATATTTTTGGAGATACGGCAACATTCGTCTCTGCAACTAACTATATGAAACTTTCTCACAGTGTTTCATTTCAAGGCCTGCAGTGAATCCTTAATTATCATCATAACAATGACACAGAAATTTTATGGGTTTGGCAATCCGATATCCCTTTTACAAAACAACTAAAGAATAAAATACACTAAATACCTCTCCATAACACCACTTGATCTTTTCTGTTTTGTAGGCGAACACTCGCAGCAGACCTTTTGTTAGCTTTTTTTTCGGTTTGGCTGTAATAGCATATCAATGTTAGCCCCAGTGGAAAGCCCGTGTGGAACAGGCGGCGTGTCGCTCACAGGCACAGGCGCGGAGGAATACCTGATCTCACGGTCAAGCTGCTCAGACCCGTATGAATCAGATGCATGGCTACTCACGGCGAAAACACTCTTTCCGGGTAGTTTTTCGGTGCAATTTGCTATCTACGCGATGTATAAGGAAAGCCAACGCTACGCTGAAGCCGCCACTCAACTCACTGATCTACTTGTCGCGTTTGGAAGAGAACCAGCTCTTTGGCCAGAGATGCGATTAATTGCGGCCGGTGCTACTGCAGGTGAACAGACAACTTTATCAGATCTATTTACAACTAGGATTCGAATCCATAACTACTCAGTAAAAGGAAATCATTGCCACTCGATGATAAAGTAAGACAATATGTGCATGTTATACATTAACAACTGTGAGCCTCTCAAAGTTTTATATAAAAGTAGATGAAAACTATAATAGAGTTAAATCTAGAATTAAAATTTTAGTTGTTGGATTAGCTAACTTCTGCAGCTGCAAGTATCATCGACTAATTCATCTGCATCCTTCATAATTCATTTATCTGCATGGCTGTTTGTGTAAAAAATTTAAATCTTTTAGCTTAGAGTCACGTCAAGTTCTAATGCCATAGTTTATTGGTCGCCGTTACAGGTGTTCCGCTGCAGGAAGCGTTAAACAACGACTCCGCCAGTTCTGCTCAATTTTCTGTTGCCAACTGCTCGTCTACGACCAGCGCTGCTTCGGCGATCTTCGCCCAGCTCACGTCCCAGTCACAATACGCTCTCTTACTAGCAGTTTGTGGACGTGCCACAGATGTAGCCGACCGTTGCAAGTGCACGCTGCTCCTATTGCGTCGATTCCCAGACAGCATCACGGAACATGGTGCACCACTAATTGAAGAGCTCTTGGCCACTCAACACGGCGGGCAACAATCACTGATTGCGACACAACTAAGGCGACTTCTGGTGTGTGACGTGCTACCATTGGTTCTGCCCAGATTGCAGTTGTCCGCGCTACTTGTTATAGAGCTACTAGAACATGGGATCGTCTTTTACGTGCGAAATATGTATACGGTGCATGGCTCGATGTTGAAACAGGGGCCAACCTCGACTGACGATACCAAGGAGACTTGGGCACGATTATACGAGCTATGTCAGCTTGTTGCATCCAAGCTAAATTGGAGCATGGTTGATCTTCTAGAAGGATCGTCAGGTTTGTCGGAAGAGCAATTAACTCGACTGAAGGCGGACGCGCCACATAGTGGGGATGTTGTTGATCTTTCGAAACCTCGAAGTTCGGCTAAAGTAACTCCTCCGGAAGACAGGACGCAGAAGTTTTACATAACATTGGTATTATTCCTTCGATCAGTTTATTTTTATGGGCGGTACACAAATGCTTTGGAAAGTGACGAATATACGATGCCAGGCTGCGTATTGGTCGACTATCGGGAGCCAATTCTACAACCACCGAAGAAGAAAAAACTCGAAAAGCCGCCCGGCCAACTGTCAGCTAGTAAACTATTGCCTGCAGACGTGGCTATCCCGCTCATCGCGCATTTTCAAATCGCTGTAAGATGCTGGACTACGCTAACTATTGCGTATAAGGCAGATTTCGATCGAATCTCGAAGCTCCTTGGACTGACTGAACATTGGAATTATTTTCTGAACATGTTCTTCATTGATGCTGCTGTTTATCAGAACCGTCTAGATGAAGCACTTCAGCTGGGTTGTAAGCTTCTTGGCGAATTGGCGACCAGCTCAGATTGGATCAGTAGAGTAAAGGCAAATCTTCAGATGGCAAGCTGTCTTTTTGCTACTGGTGATAGAGAGACGGCTTTTACGAGGCTAACCGAAACTTTGACTCTATTCGCTTCCCAGTCGGATGATGGCAAAGATCGGGCAAGCAGCTCAACGACGAAAACGACGTCTGCGACGACTTCTGAAACGAGTCAAAGCCTGTGTTTCGTTGTATGCACTCGCGATGAGGTTCTTCGCTTTTTCGTCAAAATACTAATGACAATTCTGAAAGAACGTGTTGGGTCAGACCAAAGAGATGATTCGGCGCTAGGCAGCCTCATTGTACTTAGCCAGGCAGAGTGGCCGAAGCATGAAGCCCAACTACTTCAGCTAATTGCAAATATTCGCCGTTTAAAGTCATTTAGCTACCCGCTCTTTATGAACTATGTCGTCGTGCCCGACATCCTTGAAGAATTCGCGTTTCTCGCATCAGACCATCAACAGGAACTGCAGCTAGACCTTCTGCCAGCAACGCAGGGCGTCGGGTCGAGGTCGCGTACGGTGACTCGAGGCGTCAACAAAGGCGCCAAGGAAGAACTCCGTGCGGCTATGGAGAAACAGATGGGCCGAGCTAATGAAGATGTGAACCAGTTGATCATTGCATTTCTGCTTAATGAACGACACTTAGTGTCTCCGAAGGGTCGATGATAACAGAAAAATTAGCAGATAGCGGTCAGTAAAAAACATGCTCGATGTGGCCGATGTTCATATGAATGAATAGATCCCAATTCATCCCTTGTATATACATATACGAACCAAGATAGTATTTTGTTTGACTAATTTCTTTTGTAAATAAAATTTGTTGCAAGATAAAACGTACCTAGTGTTTCGTGGGTATATGAAGATTGTACACTATACAATGTTATTTTGCTGAAGTGATAAGAGGATATTTTGAATTATGTAAGCGTGATGAATAATGAAGTTCATATCCGCCAGATTTGTTAGGTAAATCAACCAACTCGTGGACAAAGATAGCCCAACTAGCTTTGAATACCATGGATCACTAGGCTGAATTCAGATTACGAACTGACTATAGACTTAGCTATGTTCAAATATTTGTACATTTGTTACATAATCGATTAATAGCCATATATTTGACATGTAACTTAACCTTTTAGGCTAAAATATCTGCTAGGCTATCATAGTAACTTTAGCTGCCTTCGAACTCTAAAAATTATTACTACCTTTTTGCATGTAAAATAGTGGTATCTTGAGAAGAATCATTATCAATAAAAAAACTGGATAACATCAAGGTGTAAAATTAGTACAAAATATTATCTAGATATTGACGGGACTTTCGATTTTTTCGGCGCTAAGCTTTTTTCTTATAATGATCTAATAGAAGCTCCCATAGAACAAAAGCAATCAACCACATATTCTTTTTACAAGTTTATCGGTGTAATGAGTTTCTTTAAAACCGACTTAGCATTATAGCGATACCTAGCATTGTACTTTACGGCAGCTGATCTTATAAAATAACTACGTATTGACAGGTCCTTTTGGTTGTGAATCTTGTGTAGGCCAACCAACCCTAACGCCAATTCCAAATTAATACTACGTTCAATATTTTTCGTTTAGTGGCGAATACAAGAAAGCTGACGGTACAGCAAAATAATTTGAGCATTCTAGTAGTTGTACAGACCCTCCTCCTTTGTTTAAAGGAACTATTTAGCCGGAAGTGTTATATATGCTTTTATTCTGAGAGCATGTATAACTAGCCAAAGAGGTTTGCAAGCGCAGATTCATTAAACAGAACAATAATGCTTTATACTGACCCAAGTGAAGAATACTTCGTCAGCCACAACTAATTAGTGTCATTATTAGGAAACGGCAGCAACTTGGCGTCAGAAGTCAGCCTTTACTCAAACACGGTTCATCCACCATTGCCTGTCGAGAGATAAATTGCGGCAGAATTCGGTATATGGATTGTATAGTGGTGTTTCGTCAAGCTAATATGCTAGAGTCCTCACTGAAACCGCTGGCTGCGCTTACTGACTGGAAAACCGTTAGCTCTTGAGCCCTTAATATACACAGAGACTAAAATATTGGCTTACATTATTTTTGTGTCAGTTTGTTGCATATCGTTTCTGATGACGTTTCTGCCGGACCATAAATTACCATCGTTAAGCAGGAACAAGTTACTCCGTGTACGATTATTTTTGATCATTCCCATGTGTTGGGCCCTTTAGGAGATTTCCGAACGACTTAACATAACAAATGAGCAGGTTGAGTAGTATCTGCTTCGTATTTATCATTAAAAATGATAAACACTTTTACCTTTTCGTCTCTCTTTGAAACTATATGCTATTTGTTTAGTATGTACCCAACTTTAAATCACTTTTCCTTATTTATAAAGAGGAACATCTACTATGTAAACCAGTACTTCCACAATTACGCTAAGTGTACTCCCGTGAACTTCCTGAGTTTCCGTTCGACCACGAAAACAATATATTAACTGGATCGATATCGCATCAACCTAACCGCGCAAAAGGCGAAGTACATAGAACAACGCGTGTATTTTTTCTTGTTTCTTTCTACTAAATTAAAGCGAAAAGTCTTATTCAAACCGTGGTGTACTTTAATGATAGCGTTGTTGTTACAGTTCTTTTACAATTGGTCGACGCAGTTGCTTGTGTACTATGAGCTCCTGGTGTGGCTTTCCTAGGTGTATTAAAAAAATGCTATGAGGTGGTAGTACTGATAGCTCGACAAAAATTACGACAAGAAGGCCTTATTCAAGAATCAACTGTCCTTATTGATCTGGACGTTTTCGGTCTATTCGTTTTGTATGCGGCGACAACATCGAATAGATTGAGCAGAAAAATGTATTTAGTTTTTCATAGTTTATATTAAAAAAACAAATAGAATGTATTTTAACAGAGCCGACTATGAGCACAAAACTTCTTAACAAATTTAGTTATAACTAATCTATGTTGACCCATACCTTTCAAATTCCAGTGTGGTTAGACAACATTGATCGAACATTGATTGAACAATGTATCCTGACTTGATTGACTTGCCATAGGAATTGTGTGGTCTAAATACGATTTCGTTTGGTTACCAGACAGACCTAGGACTTAACGTAATGACGAATAAGGTAAGCGCCATCTATTAGTGGCAAAATTAACAATCTATCTTCACGCAGAGATGGCTAGTCGTTGTGTCAATATTTAAGTACTGTAATAATCAATACGGAATCGATAAATGTCAACACACCTAATAGTGAGCACGAAAAAATGCGTCACTTTTCTAATGGGAGAATCTTATTAAAATGCATTTTCGACCTTGCTCTGGTATCGAGCGTTTTAAATGCATTCCGTATTGGCTAAATATTTTATAGATGCGTTTGAAAGTAATCTAGGTCATGATACTTTATGTAGGGCATAACCAAGAAATTACAAGTGTACTGTCATGTTTATCCACAAAGATGCGAGACAGGCGATTCTATTTGCATGCGTCTTTCGGATTCTAGCCAGAGACCGATGGTTGCTAGTCAACTGCGTAATCCTTCGCAAGTATGATGCTGCATCTGCAAACCGAAGCAGGAAACAAATGACACTTGGCCACAGATTGCTTCCTGTCCAGTAAATAAGTTTTCTTCTTTATCTTGTGAAACTTTCGGTTAGTTTCCAATTTTGGTTGCCATACTCGTTACAGCTGTATTTCACACGACGTCGGATTTAGTGAGCAATTGAAAATAAACTATTTGTTTTTCTAGTCTGTAATCTTTATTTTCACAATAGTCGGGCGACGTGTCAACGAATACTGTAAATTTTCTACAGCAAAAGGGCTTCGTAATAACATCGGTATTCGTGGAGATCCATGATTCACCGGTGGCGAATTTGTTGTTCCCATTCCCGTTTTTTTAGACGCAGTTTCTGATACAGTGAAGTGGCCAATGGCACCGGCTACATTGTACCAACGGGAAAACACTTCACTTAGCTACATCATTTGTTTTGAATTTTGCGCTACGCTTGTGAGTAGTACGAGTTGAACTCTAGTATGGATCTATCACAATATATATATAACAGCGAATGTATAACATAGAGTGTGTATTAAGTTATTTGCATGTGACTAGCGTAGAGCGTGTATTGGGCCTCTTATTTGCCCTTTTCTAGATAGGCACCCTTCGTTTAAATGCCTGTAGGTTGTTCTCTATAAAGTGTTGACTAGGCACGTGTGGTACGAAAAAAACAGGTATTTCAGTTTGTTTAGTAAATGAGATTTCCGTAAAATTAGACAAATACCTTAATACTGATGTAATAATAGTAAAAGCCTTAAATATCTTTAAAAAGGCATTATAGTTGAAAATAGCACCAAACTGAACTCGAAACATTTTTTTGTTTCTTAGTCTGCGTTAATCAGTCGTAGCAAATAGAAAGTCACTATATATATCTGACTTAATAGATAGCATTTGGCAAAAGAGGCCAAGTGATTGTCAATCACAACACTTTACTTAAATTAATTACGTACTTTAATTTTACGTGTTAAATGTTTTTTCTAACAGAAGTGATCCCCTGCTATCCACATCGTTCATTTCAATTATATTTATGCAACCCTATTTATGTTGTTGTGCCATTAAGTCATAATAATATTACGTTAAGAAGGTATTTTCTTCTTCACGGGACAGGTAGGCGAAGTTACTGTAATTTCAGTTATCTTCGTGATGGCGTAGTAGTTGCTTATTCAACTTAACGACGCTTTGTGCGCTGGTTTAGAACCGAAACTACCATTCGTTTTGTACTGGGAGCGACATCGGCCAAACAATACTCAGCGGCAATAGCTGACGTAAAACTCGGAACATTCTTTATTTACTATAATTTCAGCCATTTTTCTGTCTACTTATGGGCGTATACTACTTTTTGCGTCGACTATGCCAAGTTTTTTCAAAGATATCTATTATTGCAGCTGTCCTATCCATGACACCTCTATGACGACGATTTTGACAATGGCGTATATGGCCGTAGATCAGCTAAGCCTGCCTCCCCTCTCTGTCTGCCTGCGACGTTTAATGACGCTCTTCGCGTATCTACTGCATAAATTCATTTTTGGCGCTACAGCCATCGCCGCAGAGAACAGCATCGGCAGCGGTAGCATTAGAAAGCAGGTGAGCAGTACGGCCTGTTTTCGTTTTCCTTCTCACCATCCCTCCCCCTCAGGTACGCGCTTGTCGCAGGATCAGAACCGATCGTCCCGCCGCCGGTCAACTCTCCCTGAGCGGACTGCACTGCAGAGACGGGACAATCATGATTGTTGCTGCTATTTACACAAACAGACGCAGCGGCCGGCAGCCACAAGCTATAATGTCCGTTCGAAATCCCCTGTCCGAGGAACACTGCCGCTGTGGGCTTCGCTCCGTCTCATAGAGTGTAGTACAGCTGTTGATTAAGCGACGTTGTCGTCATCCTGTGTTGTTCATGTTGTTAGCTTATTTGGAAGCGCCTTACCGTGATACCGTAAAGTGTCTGTACAGTTGTAGGCGGAGGTTAAGCGTCGACGGAACGGGACAGTTGGACTCGCCCATCTATTATAACCACTGCTGATTCTGTTGGTATCACAAAGGTATTGCCACGCTTCAACTTTACGAGGGTGTATTAGTTGGGGGGACGAAAAGGATAGCTTTTTGTGTGAGTGAGTGAGTGCGGTGAAGAAGGGGACAGATACATCAGGGCCAAAAGAGAAAAAGGTAGTGCTTCTGAAACTGTTCCAACGAACTCACCTGTTCCCGCCTTTCATCCGGTTCTCCGCTGACTCCGTGGGACTGTTAGGATTTCTGGGGAATCCGGGTAAGTAGGAGATTTTCAAGTAAATTCCGGGCAAGATATCAGATTGCGTGCTCCAAAAGTGATGAATAAATTAGGTGTGGTAGTTGCAAAGTGAACCATTTTATGGAAAATATGCTAGTACAAGAGAGTCATGACGGAGTTGTGCTCTTTATGTAATGAAGCCCTAATAGGTTCAGATGTATAAAAGTGTGGAGATATTAAATTAGAGGTGTCGGCGTTATTATCAATGCTATACGTTGTATGGTCATTAGTATGAGCAAATATATAGTAAATGCTGGTTAATATACAATTTCTTTTGTTATCTAAAGACATTTGTAAAAAAGATAGCCTCTTTGATCAAAATGTACGTACAGGTATGCATGTGAAAAAAAGTCGCGCCAGTTCAAAGATTAACTGCGAAAAAAAGATTAAAATCTCATGCAGCTCGACTCAAGCCTGTTTCTCTACCGCTTATAGGTGGTATTTAATTGCAAAGGAGCTGAGTGACTGGTTCAGCGGTGCAATGCGATCGATCTCATCTGATCTCACTGCGGTCCTAGCTGTAACGGAAGGACGTGCTCTGTGTAACCAGTCCGCTTACTCACCTCGCCAACTAGAACCATGTATACGAAACACGAAGTCATGTATATTATCGGAGTTCACTTGATAAGCAGGCCACCTTTCGTTATAACGAAATACCAGCGCTTAATTATACACAGCCAGTTTGTTCGCCCTTTCCTTACAATAGCGCAGCAAATAACGTGTTTGCTTGCTAAAAGTAGGGACACGTGGTAGTTTAGGTCCGAGTTCAGGTGTAGGGATGCCGCGCTTCGTGCTGGGAGCCAATCCTCTGGAATGAAAGATAACAGCTCAACTACCGGACGTAGAACACGTAAAAAATTTAGTTCATCTAATCGTTATGTTCGACCGTTGAAGCCCGCATTAGCCACTGAACTGGTCTGGCTTATCTGTGAACCTCATGTGATGCCGAAACTTCCGCTCAAACCAAAACAGCTCCTTAGTTCGCCGGGCTGTCTAAGCAGCTCAGGCTATTTAGCGAAAAACCAGTCTGTGTCTGCAATGAAGTTACGGCGAAATGAATGTTAGAAGTAGAATCAAGGACACCGTTTGCGGTTGAACCTAAACGAAGGATTAGATTTATCGGTAAATCGGCTGCCGCGAACTGACATCATTAACAACCATACGTCAAACAGAGCATCTATACTTATGGACCTATAGATAATCAGTTCGATTGCAACATATAGTGGGCACGAAAAAAACACATCTATCTGGTTGCTATGCCACTGAGCTAGCAACAATAGCGGCAATAGAGCCATCATCGTTTGGTTTGCCGGTTCGCCGGTCAGCGCTTATCACCCGTTTCCTAACAACGTAGCCAAATGCCGGTGTTACAGTGTCAGCACATACCGCACTTTACAACTTGAAGCAGAAGCAAACGGCATAGGTCTGGTCCGAAAGCTGTGAGAAATACCTCTGCTAGAACTAATAGAGAAATATAGCAGTTTCAGAATATAGTGTAGGCATTTAGGGGTCGGTGAGGGCGGGTGGTACGCGGTATCGGGTAGTTAACATCGCTAAAGCAAGGCCGCAAGGTCCGCTAGGTTCCTTTTAGTCGGTGCGGGACATTGCTGGTTTAGAGTGACAAAGAAACGAAAAAAAAAAATCACAGAGACTACAAAAAAGCGTATATTCCCAATGGCCTAGGATGATTATTTGCTAGACATAGATTAAATATAAACTCGAGATTGGTAAGTAGCACTTGTTCTGAGTGCGTTTTATAGATGCTTTGTTGGCGATTCAAACATACAGCGTTACGAAGACAACGTGATATTTAGAGGATATGTAGCGGAGATGATCAAATATACAATCAAGATATGGAAGAAACAGAAAAAGCTGAATGATGATTTCTGTTTCAATGGTGGCCACGTACTGGATTTAGCTATGCTGACAAAAAAAAAAAAACTAGAAAAAGTCACTGCTTTGCTAATACCTAAGAACATCTTTATACACACTACGAAAGCGGGACATATAGAACAAACATGAACCAAATATCCCCTACTTTAGAACAAATACAAAATAAACAATGAACGTAGCATCCCATTAGCAAAGAAGAATTTTGATGTTTTGTTAGTTAGCACCTTCGTTGACGGTTGTCCGTTCTGCATGCTTCGCCCTTCGCGCGAATCTTCGAAAGAAAGGGTGTATTTGATCGAAGCACTAACATATGTCGATATAATGAGATCATTTTAGCAATATAGCCTTGTTCGCGATAGCGTTTTGGCCTCTGTTATCATGAATCTAACAAGCAGAGCGAATACATACTTGTTGTTCTTATATCGGTGTGGCCTTCCCAAATATGACCTTTGTCAATTCTTCCATAGGCCAACAACTCTTACTGGACGTCGCTGTGCTGATGGCAACGACGGCGGCAGGGCGGCGAAAGCTGCTTACCTTTAGATTCGCTTAGCTGGCCGTCGACAGTTCGACCCACCATTTGATCCCGATGGACGAGTATGCGTAAATGAAGTGGACAGGTAAAACGTCGGTCCGCGGGCCATATCATACCGTAGCGGCGTACCGGCCTCAAGACGAATTATTTTCTCCTTGTTTCTATCTTTATGTTGTTAAAACGCCGAGTCTGCTACTGCCGACGACAAGTCGCAAAATTTTTTGAAAAACTGTTACGGACGGTCGTGTTGAGAGTAAAGGAGCTCTGAAATTTGGAAAGTTAGAATTCGTAGCGGATAAATAGACGAGAGAGCTGTCACAAGTAGAAATAAAATCTGAAAATTGGCCGGACAATTCCGCGTTACGGTGTATAAATATATTTTGTATGTATAGTGAATAAAATACGAATACTCTTTGTAAAAAACGCAAAAAAAGAAAATTATTTTACATACTCTTTTCTAATGAAGCAATCTCTGAGATGATCTTTTTGCCGTTTTTTTAATTAGGCTTTGGTGAGTAGTGACAACGTAAATGCTGATCACTTTCACGGTCAAAAAATTCTGATTTTAGCTTATTCGTGTAAACGCATTACCTAGGTAATCTTTTATGTGCATTCGCTAGAATGTACGTGCACTAACAAAACATAGGAAGGATAAGACGTGATATCTGGCTTCACAGGTCTATCCCGAGAAATCTCCTTTGAAATCCTTCGATTCCAATATAATTTCAGCTAAGTTTTGGAAAGGGGGTCCAGGTCCATCCCCGTAGGGAGTGAAAATAAGATGCAAAATACTGCGTCGCGAAGACATAGTAGTAGAAAACTGTGGTGCTCAAGAGCATGTTCCAATGCGGTTGTGAAACCTACAATAAATCAATTCACCCAATTGAGAACACTGGAATGAACAGGCATGTTCCCAGCGATGTTTCGCATGTGTTAGATTCTTGCAGTGTTGTTTGACAGGTTTGTTGGTTCATGACGTCGTTTGCTATAGCGCAGACGAGCTCGGCAGCACTGGCCTCTAGAAGCGACTTTTCCGGGTATCGCCTTACAAAGAAGACCTACCTCTAACGTAGCCATGAAATAGCTACGTTCCAGAAGAGATATACAATGAAGTGCATTGGACTGAATATTTTCAAAGACCTGTTCCAGTGGCTCTCAGTTGACAAAAAACAGGATATTTTTACTAATAAGGACCACCAATATGTCCCGGCTGCTCTAGATTTCTTTTTTATATCAAGTAAAGCTAAGTCGTATGATTTAGCTACCCATGTGTATCTACTAGTGTAGAATAAACGAATGTTGTACAAACTATCATCACTGTAGGTCGTTAAGTTTGAATCAGAGTTTTGTAAACTTTAAGAGGGTAAATAAAACCGAATAAATAACCTTATTAACTAAATAGGGTGGCTGATAGTAGCACGTTATACATAATTTAGGCAACGTATTTTTGACGCATCATACAATTCTGAGAAAAACATATGTAGAATCGTACGGATAAAAAGGAATGACTTAAACGTTGTTACATAAGTTCGCTTATGAATGCCACTTTCCTAACTCGTGAGGACCGCCGCTTGATTCGTGATCATTCAGCGTTATTCGAAATTCGAAAGATATAGAAAAAAAAAAATAATCTGCAAGAGACTGTCTAAATGATTCGAGGAAATCGTCTTTCAGGTTGACCTGAGTTCGATAAGATAACAACTCAATGAGCGGAGCCTCTCCATACTAATCTGTCTATTGACGTTACGCGAAAAGCTGCTGATGGCGCCTTATCAGTTGATATATTACTGTTGACGATATTAGCACCTCTTTATATGTCTGATAGGAAAACGTTTTAGTTTTCTTACTAGTTGCCATACCAATTAACTCGAACTCGTGACAAACGCAAAAGGCAAAAAAAATTGAATTAAAATAAATGTAATGTATCGCAAGTGGCTGTCAGAAGGCAGACAGACAGATTCAAACATTATAATAATAGTTGGGCATCAAATACACAACTACTTTACCGCGCCAAAGCTGCAGATAAATGAGATCATGTGTCGTCAAAAACGGATGTTTTGATCGGAAACACCTTTTCTTTTATGATAATGTAAACTAGATATTAATTGATTGGTAATAAAGATGATAATTACGTTATCTGTGTTAAATGGCAGGTAAACAATGTTACACATTTACTGTTGATCATATATTTCCCAGAGTTCAAGTAATTTAACGCTCACAAATTTATTTTACCAGAAAATCCTATGGGTAATTATCATCATGGTTAAAAGAAAAATAATTAAGTAGGCTATTCAACAATACATCTAGAGACTAAATACTTGTGACTGGCCGTCCGGAATGATACTAGAAGCACATCTTCAAATCTATGAAACAGCGTCGCTATATAGGACGCAATATCTAGTCATAAACATCTTTTAGAATTCTATTCTACAGTCAAATGTAATACATTAAATTTAACTATGTTTTGTGTCTCATATAAAGCAAGAAGGATTATTCTATGCATATCGCACAATTAGCTCTGTTAATGGATTATTAAGACTTTTCGATCTTTATTAACAGAAACAGGAAGGTGTCATCGGGAGTGACGCATGATCCACTGATGTTGTTAAAAAGCAGAATGGTGTATGAACTATGTGTCAGGATCGGGGATTGGATACATCTACTTTGGTGCTGGGGGTCAACTGTATGATGTAAAAAGGCGATTTCGGACGCGAAACCTGAAGCACAGATCGAAGACAACGTCGTCTATACGACTGCAATTACTATGGTTTTCCCTGCAAACAGATATAAATTAATTTGAAACGTTTTTTCCACGTTTTTATTTTGTCTATTTATATTTAGCTTTCATGGCTATCAAAACAGCTCCTTCGAGTATATTTGTCTTGAGCAAGATACTTGCACATAATCTTGCTAAACAAAAACGTAACTTTATGAGAATTAGGACGAGCAACACGTAAAGCCTTTTGGATATTCAAATACAACGTAGTTGTGGCTGAACACAACATGTTACAATTCGTCTTATAAGAGGAATGTATCCGTCAAAATTTATTCATTCGATGTATCGCTTTATTTAGAAGTATACTTGCAGCTAATTTAGCTTCCGCTGAATTAGCGCAAAAAAAATACGGTTGTCTCAACTTATCACCGCGTTCATGTTTAATCTACATTTGCTGGTTTCGTATTGCCTCTGAGGCAACATCACGGATGAGATCGAATTTAGTGCATGACATGCTGGAGAAAAAAAACTGAACGAATGATCTTCGCAGGAAACTAAAGAAGCTTAGCTGAACGTACGACTTCGAACGCCGATATCATAGACACAAATTATCAGAAACAAATGACGGTAATCTGGTTGGCCAATAATGGACAATAAACTCTGTAGGCTGCTCTTACACGGAAAAGATTTTGGATGAGGAGTAATGAGAAATCTGGGAGAATTTGTTTATGTAGTATGGGCACTGTGGTATGAACGTGGTTCTTTTTCTGTGAGTGTACAATTATGCGCTTCGCATTTAATGGCTGATCGGCAAGCGTTTCGTAATGCTTGACTATAACGATGCGCGAGGTAAACAGCAGACTTGGGAAGTCTGGTATCTAAAGGAGATATTCGACTACGTGAGGGAAGGATGCAACTCATTCAGTACTTGAGAAGACCAATTCATCATCTGATATCTCGTGTAGAAATATCTGGCGCCAAGAAAAGCCTCTTAAAATCGCTTTGCGGCACTTAGCGACGTTCTATTTGTGACGCGTGACTGCAGTGAACCAACACCCAAGTTCTTTTTATATTGAACAATAATTCTCGATTTCAACTAGTATGAAAGGTTTAAACCGACGGATATAACTGATTCGTTATCTTCTATATCACTGTTTACCTCGTAGCTATTATCGATATTGAATTAATAGTAATGTTATCGCTGTTTCCCTTTCCGCTAGTGGTTAGCTTTTATGGACTATTGCGTCTATGGCGATATATGGTAGGTACTGCCTACCCTATGGTCGAGCCTGATAACCGTAATCTTTATTGCATCTAGACACGATACCGTCTACTCAAACATCGACAGTGACAATTCAACGTCAACAATAAAGAGCACAAGGCATAACCTTTCTGCGATAGCTAATAGAAAATAAAATGTAAAAAAGACAATGAGTTAGTATACGTTGCATTATTATGATATGGTACAAAGTTATTACACCAATGTGTATATGTATTCATGCAAAAGTGTCAGTCATAATAATCTGACTGTTAGAACGGGATGCCCCCAACAAAAAAATTGATCTATTATCGTCTAGATTAAGTGGGCCAGGTAATAGGAAAATGCATGTAAGATAAGGGAAAAATCACGGGACAAAGTCAACACTGTATTAACTACCGCGCGATATATCTATTCGTTTAGTGTTTTGTAAAACACGACTGTCACGATACGCCGTTGGGAAAAGGACGGAGGCTAATTTTATCAGCCGAAGGTCGCTTGTATAATAAACACATTAGAAAACTACTATTGTTTCTGCCACGTGGGCCAACCCCGATTCTGGCTTTCTCATTGTGTTAGACAGGATACAAGAAGATTCTGTTGGCGCCGAATGGAGTCACCACTCGAAGGATGACGAGTCCGTTTTCTCATTACGGTGAAGAACATAAAAAAAAGAACGGGTTCATTGAACCAGTTTGTCCTTCTTCGCGCAAAGTCTGATGCAACTATTGGATTATCAGTCTAATAGTGCAGTAAATGGGAATATAAGCCTGGTACCTTTGACACATACACACATAAACTTCCAAACAGTTAAACACACCGGGACACAGATACATCAAGATACGAAAACATGCCTGGTCTTAATTCGCAAAGGCTTCTTACATGTCTGGTTGACGATTTAATTAATCTAGTCAGTAGCTAATTCGAGAAATTGAGATTTTTTAACTCCCCTAATTAGCTTAATTGTATTAAATTTATAACTTGTAATGTATATGTTATGGTTTAGCTGTTGCTAGTTCAGCGGGAGAATGCGAATTACAAGGTCTCGGACATTCTCAAACTCCAGCTGTGTATCCAAGTATGCATAAAGGCGATAGAAATGGCTGTATCAATATTCCTGAATCAAGGTTGACCTTGAGATTATTGCTTGGATAGTAGTAAACAGGCTGCAAAGAGCTAATCAGTAAACATCATTCATATATCATCGGTAAAGTAATTAATATTAAGAAAAATAATATGGGAGATTCATTACTAAATGAACAGTGCTAATATGTAATAGTAATGAAGTTACTCGTAAGATAGCAACTATTGTGTACAGAACTTCAAACATTTAGACAAGCTAGTTCTAATTCGTCTGATAGCTTCATCAATGAACTGATTTTGTGGCTTAACCCAAATCAGGCTGGTCGGAAGTCGGCGAGGTAAATAATCTTTATCGGAGAAATCCATTATAACAGAAATATACTGTAGGGAGAGGTTTATTTGCTGTTGAAAGTTTTTCTTTGAAAGCGCATAATCAGCAAGTTAATTTGTTAATATTTGGAAAGGTTAGCCCTTCATGGTCGTTTTATGAGGCACATTTTAAAGAAGGGCAAGCTCGAATAAGCATAGCTGAACAAGGGCAGTTAAGAAATGTTTTGATAAAAACGATTTCTACTAAAAAATATTTTAACAATAGATCCTAAAGGTTAATGGCGTGTTCCTTCGCTAGTACACGGTGGATATTTTACAAATGACACAATCGTGGGGTACTAATTAGGGTCCGATGTTTTCGACCAGTAACCTTTCGTGGAAGCTTTGCCTCTTATTTAATTAATTAATAAAGAAACAGTAAAACTCTACAAAAAAGTCTTGACGGCGGCGCATTTTGTTTAGAATTCTTAATAGACATTTTACTTCCTCTTTACAAAATAAAATTTTCTCAATTCACCATGTCCTCTTCTTCGCGTATTTCCCTTGAAACGTTTTTAGAGTAAACAGCTAACAACATGTCTCACAAGAAGTTGGATTGAAAATGCCGAGTCCTGTGTAACTTTTCGCGACGTTACGTCTTTTTGTGAGCCTTTTATCTACCATACACGAGTTTATATACGTCTCTCAAAAATACGAATGCACCGAAAGGTGACTGCTCAATGACTGATTCAGTTCTATTTAAAAGTAGCTGAGATTCGTTTGCGATAGAGCAAGCTGGTGGAAATAACCCTTTGTGAGGATTTAGGTACATTTTGAGAGACATACAAACGATACAAAGAAAGGATCGCTTTGTTTACGAACAAATTATATTATAAGCCCAAAGATGCATAGAAATCACCCGTTGAACAGATCAGCAACAGTTTCTTACCAGATTGTGTAATATGTGATGCTTTCTGCAAATAGTGAGCGTTAATCATGTGTATGAGGACGATCAAGTCCATTAAATCTTCAATTCTTGTGTAACTAACCTAGTGTTTAATATAGCTGATTAGATTCAATAGACATGTGTACGTTGCTCATAAATCGCTACTACCAGATAGGTATTTAAAAGTTGTAATAAAACAGACTGAAAAAACATTCGCACTTTACAATTCCTCGTAGCTACGCTAGTCTCTCCAAAACACTTAACCCTGATCTGTATGTCGTGTCTGGTTCTATATTTTTAGTTCATACAACGATTGGAGTAAGCAGGTCAGAGCGCGAGCAACAAGTAGGCCTCTCAGACACGATTACGGTGCCGTAGCTGCGATTCGAGCCTTGGTGTCATTGACTACGATTTCCACTCCTGTGGGCAACTCTGGGGGGAGCAGCGCGGCTTTCACTAACGACTGGGGAGCAGATTTGCGTGAGGAGTTGCGCAATGTTTCAGCACTGCCGGTAAAAGCAATAGCAAGTCAAAGAAAAACAACACGACGAAGAAATCTCCTCCAGGTTAACAATAAGGATCGGTTCACATAAAGGGTAATTTTTTTTTTTTCGTTAATCTCTATTGATGTTTACTTACCGAATGTAACTAAGACATGCATGGAGTATAAACACTTAAGTGGACAACCTGGATAGATTAATGAGGTTTTATAGGTTCATAAACGAAGGATTGATCAAATCTACTTTTTCTAATAGCTATAAAAAATTATTTAATTTTTTATATCTAGAATTTCGAAGGGAACTAATGGGGGCTAATTTGTATCTACTGTTGTTGGAATATCTTATTATACAAACACTCCATCTGTGGTATTTATGTAATGTGCTCAAGTTAACAAGAAAATCAATAAAAAAAAAAGTTCAGTATTAATTAAACGCCAAAGTTCGATAATTCGCAGGAAAGTTATCAGCGGTCTTAGATGTGATATAATATTCAAAGGAACTGAGTACTAAGAACGCTCCCTTCGTGAAAGTGGAGTTATTCTGTTGCCGCAGATATTAAACGGCAGATCAAACATTTGATATAAGACAGTCAGGCAAGTACGATCTTTGTTTGCCTGTACGCTATGCAGATACGTCCAGTCGGACATTGTGCGTCAACGATCAACACATAATTTATTGAACGTCCTTTGCGAATATATGTCGTAATAACTGTTTTATTAAATGTATTATCAGATTGTGCCTTAAACAGCCAACCAACCTCTCTGGATTTCTGCCGTCGTTAATTTGTAGCAAATGCTTCTACTTACTTAAAAAAAGAAATCAGTTACTCCCCAGTAACTGTTTTTTTTTAACCAAATAATTAATTTTTGTTTGCTTGCAAGGTTCCGTTATATTTCTATGGAACGCCCGAATTAGTGGCATCATATGACTCTGCAACGCGTTACAAGTTATCTGTGAATAATTATTGGAGATTGATGAATCTTCACTTTAAAGTTTAATATTGTCAGAGTATTTTTCCATTAAGCAGCAAATGCTGTGTGGGTACGCATCTCTTGAAACAACAATGGTGCGTAGAATATTCATCAATAAAGGCAATATTGAAGGAATTGCTATATTATTATTTTTTCTAGCAACGCATCAATCGAATTGCGCCCAAAATAATCACCCATCGTCGACCGCCATTTAAGCAAGAATAAGCACATAATTTTACACGTTGTGTGCCTATTGTATATTCGGCCACTAGTAGCGGCGCGCTCTTCTCAATTTACTTCATTTCGTCGGTCTATCCTTTTGTTACGTCGTGGCCATTTATTCTGTTCATCAGGCGGAATTCGGTGCGCTTGCCCTTTGCCAAGTCCAGATAACTACGAGCATATTAGCGCTCTGTGATGACTGTCGCGTCAGTAGCACGAATCAATGGGAAAGGGAAAGATCTGTCATAGTTAGAAGACTCTTTCCGCTCAAACCTGGATTGTAGTCGCGGTACGCACGTTGATCAGATCCGCATGTTGTCAGAACAACGTTGGACCAAGACAGGTTGTAGGTGACTGACGGCGGTGGCGTGTATCGAAGTGTATTTAGTCCCTACAGCCAAAGTATATCATTGATTCGCTTGCTGCTGCTGCCGTATGTTGTTGTCGTTGTGTTCAAACAAAAGGCGGTCGTATGCATGTGTAGGTTGTCGATGAACTGACGGGAGAAAGCGAAGTACGTTACCCCAACACATTTGATAAAGGCGAAGTATGAGTTGATGTAACTTCGCGCGTTGATCTCGTTGAATCCTCCCGTCTTGTCAATCAGTGTCTGTTGTTGTTGTCGACTAGTCGCATTGAATACAGTCTCTCTGCAAGGCTCATTACATATGTGCGTATAGATTTCTACTATCCTCTGTGTTCTGCACTATAGCTCTATGGATAATTAGTAGAAATAGTTTAGTTTGACGAAAACACGGAGCTAGTTATCAGGCTCATCATAGATAAGAAGCCTTTTTTGTGCATAGATTTCTGGCATAGTGTCAGGAGGGTATTAAAGCCCCCTTTTTTCTTTGAGGCCAAAGACCACGCTGTCAGGACGTTAATCCAGAGCGCGTTTACAAGTGAAAAGTGAGGTGAAAATCACGCAGAGGAATCATGAACGGAGGAAACGACTATGACCACAATGTAAGTTTCTTTTTCTGACAGAAACTGTTAAGAGCTACAGACAAATCATTACAGCCTGGCTATCTACGAAATGCATTGTATATGCCAGAAGATACGTCGTTATATGTCAGTATTTAGTAAAATAGAACCAAATGCAGGACACTGCAAGTAAGACATGACTAGTACAATGAAAAAATTGTATCGACCTCATGATATCGCTTTTAATGATATATACTATAATTCTGCGTAAATTGAATGGGTTGTTCGCCTACGTACATGGATGGTCTGCAGATAAAGTATGACGGGTTCTCCTTACTCTAAAGCTTTCATTTAAGAGGGGTGCATAATTACCTTAAATTTATTGGGTCAACTATCTACAAGCTAATTTCGATTGATAAAAACAGCTCAGTCGAGAAGAACTATCTTACATCTATACAACTTATTTCGTTGAATAACGCTCCTTAGTTATTGATGGTGAAGGTGAGAAATACTAAAAACGTGTAGGTTAGTGAATCGTGTTATTCATATGATTACGCCACTTTCTACGCTCTATCCTTTCAAAAGAGGGGTCAGTGTTCTGTTGAGAGTAGCCTTTTGTATGATTGTTCAAGAACATTACTTGAGAACTTCGACTTAACAAACGAGAGATCTGAAAAAGCGGACTTCACAGACTATGCCGCATATAATTCACCGATTCGCTCACCACTGAGCTTGGAGTTCATTGGACTGATAAAGGAAAGCCTTTCGGTTTCATAGTATATCGAAGCACTATCATTGATTAATCATGGTTAAGTTAAACCAAAGCAACATAGTTAAGTCTAAACACCATAACAATACACTTATCGAAAACAAGCATTTATTTGAACCATTGTAACGAACAGAACTGTTTTATCGAAACTCATTTTGTCTTTTTTTTTTCAATATCATCGAACTTGCGAATTTCTTTGCCTAGTTTCTACAGGAGACTTACTTTTCAGAGCAGATAACGTTGAATACTGCTTGTGAGAACTACAGGTATTGCTGAATAAAACTGATTTGCGTACTGCATAAAGTCTGAACAGTACATCACCCGTGTTAAATGTTTCGTCCGATACCTCTGTTAGGTATTTCCTTCGACAACAAGCACAAGCTGGAGTGGGGTTTATCTCAACCTAAAAGCGGACATGACAATTTTTTTCTCCATCTAGTTTAATTCGACAAATTGCGTCATCATATAGGAGTCTGATATCGACTACTTGAGATGGCGCGTAAGCCGAACTCCAAGCTCAGTGGTGAGCTAATCGGTGAATTATATGCGGCATAGTCTGTGAAGTCCGCTTTTTCAGATCTCTCGTTTGTTAAGTCGAAGTTCTCAAGTAGTGTTCTTGAACAATCATACAAAAGGCTACTCTCAACAGAACACTGACCTCTCTTTTGAAAGAATGAGTCTCCCATCTAGACATACGTGTGCAAAAAGTGCATCCATAGTATTGTATTACGACGACTCAGCTCCGTTGTTGGTTCTTGGCCTCGCTTTTCCTATGAGTCCTAAGGGCTGCCGGTGCGAGGCCTGCGTTTGTATCAAGTTTCGTTACCGTTGAGGAAATAAAGGGCGGTATTAGAGAAGGATGCTTGTGGTATAGCTGACAATCGAGCACAGCGCCGTTGCGTGGAATCATAAAGCAGTCTTTTGTCAAGTTTTAATTTCACATTATAGTTAATTAATAGTCTCTCACAGATTTTATCTTAGAGTAGAGATCTTTCGACTACAATTTTTATATCTGAGATATCATTCAGATTATGTAACGGTTTTTGTTGAACCGTAATCTCTAGTGAAAATTTTCACAAAAATATTAATTAACAGGTCTCAAGCTTCACGTTTATAGTGTCATGCAATAAATATATATATATATATATATATATATATATTATTTTATGGACATGTCAAACGTGTTTAATAGAGGCTCATGGAAATATTGAACAGCGTTACACAAGACAGAATTACAAAAACAAGAGTGGACTCCACTCTTGTGCGGGGTGGCTGCCGAAGCCCGTACTTTTTGACAGAATGGTGCCAATTCATTCATTCCTGTGTAATCCTTGAACTGAAATTTAACGTGTGCCAACGCGGCCGTTGAAACGGCGACGTCGAACGCTGTTTTGGCTCTGTATCTGAAGGACGGATAACAAGAACACGACAGCGGCCGTTTGGTTGTCATCATAATTTTTGATCGAGTGACTTTCAAGTTGACACGTTGAAAGGAAAGGAAATTTAAAAACGAAAAAAAACGGCTCGAGTGCCAAAATGGCGTCTAAGAGGAATCCATAAAGAATGATAAAGTGATAGGGTATTTTTAATAAAGCATAATTGTTCTTCCGAGAACATCCATGCGTGTTAAGGGTTGATTCATTACAAATAGCCATTGGTCATTTGGTTTTCTTCTTTGGCTTAAGATAATCTAGGCGCGAATAGACCAACTAACAAAATTGTATGGCACTAGGGGCAGTTTCCTAGGGCCATGCAACAACAAAAAAAGTTATGAATCTCAACATTTGTAAAACGTCGTTGCTAGTTAAATCATGCTTGTATTTTTAAGTGTAGAAAATATCGTAATTCTATCTAAACATTGGCATCCACATATCATAGGTTATATGTGATTGGCGCTATATCATGTGCAAGATTTATGGTAAATATGTTTGATTTTCAAGCTTTAAGAGCCCGCTATTTATATGAAGCATAGGTAATTAATTACCTTACTCGACCAGTCCAATACACATACAAGCAAAAATTTTCACGAATAAATAGTAATACATGGGAGGAATAGACCTTGGTATCTACCTAAAAGAACCCACGTTTTAATACGGTTTGAAAAAGGTTTTTGTGAAAGTATTTCTGAGAGGCATATAGCCGTGCGAGAAATTAGTCTAATTGCACAATTGGGAGCTATCTGTTCATTCACTATTTACGCTGTTTATCAAGATAATGGGTTAAAAGTAGTGTACGAAACGTTAACTCTGTTACGTACTGGTCATGTTTATCACACGTGGATTGATGTACGATAGAGGTAAGTACATAGCACGTAAAATGTGTTAAAGGGTAATTAGCAAACTATAACACAACCTCTACGGTTATTAGTTAGATAGATTTGTACACAGTGGTCGCGTCACGCTGTCTGCTCCTCTCAACTGTATCTCAACCCTAACGGTTAAGCCAGCATTCCTTGTGATCAAGATGCTTGTGTATTTCGGGAGACCCGTTTACTTGTTTCGTAGCTGGCCGGCTACGAAAGTGTGGCAGCTTTTCTGTGCGTCTGATTAAGTTAATGGGGAACAAGGACGTAGCCTGCTCACTTGCTTCGGCGGAGCCAACCGCTTAGACATTGCATTTGAAAACAGCGCACTCCAATTTAGAGCAATATAGTTTTTCTTGCTCGAGACATTTGTTAGATATTTGTGGGTGCGTAAGGGTGATACCTGAACTAACTGTTTATGTATGTATAAATTTTGTATGTGAAGGAATCGTGACTCAGACGATCACGGTTGGTTTCTGCTCCGGGTTCGTGTTGGCCTTCGCCCACGTCTCAGTTATGTTCAATTGTATTTCGATTTGCAGATTGTCGGCGTCATCTAGTAGATGTGAATCAGACCAGCCATTGGCCGACATCAAATAGGTGCATGTGGATTTTATTATTGGGCAGCGTGCCAGACAGGCATCGCCAGTGCTCGTATATTTCGTAAATAAAGATGGCTTCATCATTCGGACTTGATGAGATAGGAACTTTGTTTATTCAGATGGACTGTGCGAATCGACAGCTTTTGTTCAGCCAACTTCAAAGGTGTCCGTAGGGACGCTTTGTAATAAACTATATTACGTACCCATGCGACGGGATAACTTGGTAGTGCGTTGACAATTGTTACTTTGGCTAATTTTTCAACGCTAATTGTTGGCCGCTCGTCACCGCCGACGTATTGACCGTATCTTCGTTAGGTTAAGCAATGTCGGAACGTCGTTTTTCGCTATATTTACAAGGAAGACATAAATTTTAGTCATCGAGACATCTTTTCCTTGCAGCGTAGCTAAAGCTGTCGATAACTGACGCCTACCACGAGTCTTTGCATAAAACATGTGCAAACTTTTCGAAAATATTCATGTGGTAGGTAGAAATAGGAACTACGTTTTTGTTCGTTTCGTGAAGAACTTTTGATTGATACCTTGGACACAGCTCATGCTTCCTGTACTTTGCCATTTTGAAGTCGCTTTTTTCAAGATTTCGCTTTCAAATGCACTACTAATTTTGTGTACGTTCTCCGAATTCGTTCAGAAAAATATCCAAAAAAAACTAGAGATAGAAAGCAGATGTTGGCAGCGACAATGCATCAGGATCGAAATGCATTAGTATAACAATGTGCCAGCGTTATTTTTTATCCAAATTAACGAGGTCATCTTTTCTAAGTAGTCTCATTATAACTAGGGATTAACCTCCAGAGTCATTTAAAGCGAAGTAATTTAACTAATCCGTCGAAACATAGCACTGGCGTTTGTACAGGTGTTACTACACATTTGCCATTTTTGTTCTATGATACAGTAGCAAAACGGTTCTGTACTTCAGTCGTATACGGATATAGCTCTTTTCACTTCAAAGTTGTACACTGGGTAAGTAGAACGATAGATAACGAACGTTTAAGTAGTTCGCATATTCGGTCACCGAATTACCGGTAGGGTGTGCCAACATGGAGTCACTGTACCAAAATAATTAGAATTTGTTAGCTTTTTAATGGGTGGTATCTGTTTAATCCCTATTAATGGTGGACTCTATTTAATCAATCGATTCCAGGTGATTTTTCCTACTAGAATGTCAGGTTAAGGCAGCACCCATTATATCATACGAAAACAACTGTCCCAAGAATATGACGTTCCGACTAGGTGTAATGAGACAGTATTTGAGACACTTATTGTTTTTTTCATTTTGAAGACGTTAAAAAGCATGCTTACGAAAACAATTTCTAATTACACTATAATCTCTACTATTCAATCACATCCGTGGATGTCAGCAATTGATTTCTTATGGCGCGATGAGACGCGCGACGAGCAACACGGTCTGCGTTTAGTTATCAGGTGGAGCTGATCTTATCGCCAGTGATAGTGTATGGCTGATGGTAATCATCATTAAAATCTGCTGTTCATAACCCGTCTGGCAGAAGCCTCTTGTTTCACACTTCTATGTCAGCTATTGGCGGTGCCTGCTGCTGGAAAGCCTTTCGGTTTAAGAACGTAGCTGTTTATCTTAATACTAGTGGCTGTGGCTTGATTGACGTGGAAACATAGGCTTAGCCACGGGAAGCCAGGCGCTATTTCAGTACTCACGGTGTCTAGTGTTACCCTTGGCGTGGAGAAGACGATTCATTCAATTTCTAAGCAACGGAGAGATCACAGGCGCGAACAAACTGAACTACTAGAGATTGCGACATTTTGCTACTTGTTACATTCGTATCCCATGACAGTACTACAAGCTTCAGTGGTAAGCTTTCAGACATATCCGAGCTACTTCATCGTTTTTTTCTATTTGTAAGAAGCCCAACTGTCTACTGGTGAAGACGCGCTATCGAGACAGAATAAACCACAAGGCTGAGTTGTATATTTAATTTATTGGCGTTTAATTCTGTGCTATTTAGCAGAAGCCATGGATTTCAGCGGCGGCCCAAGGGTAAGTGGCAAGTGACGGGCGGGTTAAAGTTCATGCTGGGTTCTTAGCCATCAATTTTAGTTAATTTAGTCTAAAATGCTATATACCAGTTGAACAATTAGACTCACTGCTGCAGTAAATTTGGCAATTTAAGAAGTCTGACTACCAAGCTTATCATTGTCATTGCATTGAAATCTGCTCGTACTCAAATCTGTATTAACTGAGATGTACCATATGGACAACTGCTGTGCACTATGAATCTTCGATGATAAGTACCGAAAGGTCTTCGTACAACTTGGGATCTGCATTCCGATTTACTACGATGCGCCAAAAAGCAGATAGTACAAACGGCAGCCGCACTGATAGTGCATCTTCTTGTTTATTCGGTTGGCTTTGAGTAAAATATTCAGAGTACACATTGAAATGTATTCCTTTTATAGATGAAACATGCACTAATGATAGAGATAAATATGTAAGGAAGATGAAATTTACGCCTTATCTTTTTTCTAGTCTAATTGTTAGAAGATTTATGGGAATATAATAAGGGTAATCTTTACCAACGGCAGCAAAAGTTTAAGCGTTTCCTTAGTCTCGAAACGGTTTTCCATCAAACGAAGCTCAAACATAAAAGGTTTATTGTTTAGCAGTTAGTATAATTTACAAGGAGGTTATACGCCGTCAGGAAGCTTTTGAATAATCCCTCGGGAAATCACTTTCGCAAAATGTCTATATATTGATAGGAACAGGCCGGTTCAGCTCGCACCGAGTGATGTCCCGCGCCAGAAAAAAACAGAGTTATCTCATTGGAGAAACGATGCATCAAAGGCTGACCAGGATTCGCACTAGAAACGAGCCAGTTTTCCAGCTGTCTGAATCTAACGAAACACGAAATAATAATGATTTAATCAATTCCAGTGGCCAAGTATTACGTACGGTACAACCACATCTGCCTTATTACTCACTGACCAAATTAATCTGTCCCAAAGATGCATTGCTCATCAAAAAATGAAAAAGTTGGTCCAGTGTTCACTGCAGCAAGTATGATCGAGTGATTTTTCGCTTAATATACTTTTTTTTGTTTTGTTACTATTGTTTTGACGAGTTTTTTTTCTTATATCGAGTGTTTTCCATAGAGAAATGGGCGCTGAATAGCAAAGCTATACGAATTTGTTTCAGGTTGATCTGCATGCTTAGTGTGTGTAATTCGTTCGGTGGAGAAATGATAATTAGGGTTTGTGGTGTTTTCATTTGGCAGGTGTACCGTTTGTCAGCTAGGACGATGTCGGACTGCACGGATGCTGGGGAGGTCAATCCCCACAAGAAATACTATAGGGAACCTATGCACCGAATTTTCGTTAACAGGTTGGTATATTTCAATCATTCAGACCTGTTATATCGATTACTTCATTAATAATTAGAAGCTCTTAGTGTTTTTCTGTCGCACAGTTACGGATACAATATTCAATAAAAACACTTCAATAAACGGTCAAATTAATCGATGCGAGTAAGTAAACTCGATGTTGTTTTTAACTAATAGCCGAAAAAAGTGCCAGTGGTTGTAAAGAATGAATTATTTGTGAAGATTTTATGTTCAGGAAAAACATGGGAGTATCAACAGGCTTGTATTTGGAGCTCCGCGTACTTGTTTCATTAGCTAATATAGAAACAAATATGAGAGAGAAACGTTCAGTATGTGCACGACTTGTCAGGGCACGTTGGCATTTCTGATATTCTTCACTAATATATTGATTTGTCTTTGCTAATAGGTCCCTTCACCTTGACAAAATTAAGTTTTTCGGTTTCGATATGGATTACACTCTCGCACAATATAAAAGTCCAGAGTACGAGGCGGTACAATTCAACATGCTTGTCGATCAACTGCTTAAAATTGGCTACCCGAAAGAACTAAAACAGTTTCAGTTCGATCCTAATTTTGCCATCAGGTAACGTTATTAAACAGTTAAGATTGGTAGAATAGTATAAAACCGTCAAGGAAAGTGTACCAGTTAATATCAATAATAGAATAGATCATCGAAAGGTGGCTTACTATGAGTCCGTTTCCGAAATTGGTTGACAAATGCTGGTTAGTGAATGACCATCATTGTGCATGTGTGGCGGAAGAAGTTCTTCCGACTATTCATCTACTACTGTTTACGACTAAAGTTTTTTTAGCCCTATGTTTTTAAGACTAATGTTTGAAGGTTAACAATATAAACTGAAAATGCGCCATTTCTCATTAATTTTATTAAACATTAATTTTTTTGTTTTGTAATCAGTTTTCTTCAAATAATTTAAAGGTAGTACGTGATATAGCTATTCACATATAAATTTTGCTCAACGCACGCAGTAATTTCATTGGGCTTCTTCGCGATTCGTCGAAGGGCATCTTCCATCGAAAATTTTGACTGAATGAGAACGACAGAATTATCTCTAGTGGTTTCTTCCAATAGCGCTTTTTGATCATAAATAGCTCGAAACTTTTTGTGCCTTCATAGTGATCAAATTAATACCAATAATCTCAATTGATCTCATTAAGGACTTTTATCATATAATCTGATGCCGGCTTCCAAATGATACTACCGCCAACCTATATTACACACAGGGTCCCGTGCCTTAATTGCGAATTTTTATGCTTCGTTTCTAAAACTGTACGTAAACAAAAACGGATACTGAATGCCCTAGAAGTATCGTTCCTGACGGTCATGTTGTGGGCATAGCTGTTTCAAAATTCAATCGGGGACCGAAAGCACTAATTTTCGAAATAATATAGGTGTATGGAAAATGCCTCTCTGAGCCATTTTCGATAGATTCTCGAGGCCTATTGTTTTAATTCATTAAGGCTGCTTCACGAAGGTCTTTTCAATCAAAGATTTTTCAGAAATCGCATAAAGGCATGCAACAACGTAGACCACCGATATGGGAGGAAGTTCTTTTTTATCCTGATGGAATTTGTCTAGCGCGAAAAGATTAGGTAATAGCTAATTTTCGCTCAAATTCCAAAATCGTTTTTTCGCTACGACGAGCTATTGCTTTGTTCCAGGAAGAACTGGCTTCTATTTGGTAGCTAAAGTAGTAGATAAATATAAGCCCGTTACGACAAACAGCCCGCCATAGTTTGAACGGACCACGTGCAGGTGTTTCATATGACTATGATTATTGCTATTGTTATTAGTATTGTTGAGGAGTAAAACATTTGTATATGAAATAAATAAAGCATTTAACTATAACCCTTGTGTTGGGCTGCATTGAACAGGGGGTTGTGGTTTGATACCATTTATGGTAACCTGCTCAAAGTAGATCCTTATGGGAACATCCTCGTGTGCTGCCATGGATTCAAGTTCCTTAAAACGTCCGAGATCTACGAGCTGTACCCGAATAAATTCATAAAGCTTGAAGAGTCCAGGGTGTTCGTTTTAAACACGATGTTCAATTTGCCTGAAACATACCTGCTCGCCTGCCTTGTCAGCTATTTTACAACGACATCTGGATACACTTCGTACGTATACTATCATTTGCATCCTAAATCTGCAAGAATTCATCTTACACAAATAAACATTTTTAATTGCAATAAGGAAAACAATGATTGTCATGGTATCAAAGTCATGCCGGTCACTTCATACTTCCACAGTAATAGAAGAAAATAGATTCAGTTGGGCGAATTTCTTCTAAATAATTTTACGTGACTATAGAACAGTGCTATAATTAACTATAATAACCTATAACAAAATATCATACTGAATACTAGTATTTAGTGTGATTCAATTGTACCCGCAACATGGGTTACCTTGTTCATCAATTGCATGTTGTACAATATATTGCTATATCTTAAAGATAAATTTGTCTTTTCAGCACGAAAACAGGTGTGAATATGGGTAACCTATTTATGTCGTTCAAGACAATCTTCCGTGATCTTCGTTGTGCAATGGACATGATGCATGACTCAGTAAGTGTTCCTCGTATCGAATACGTACTTTTATTCCGATCATGAAGTAAATTAACCTTCCTCTATCTTGATGATTTAGCAATACTCGAGGAAAGCAGGTATATCGAAATCCGCTTCGGTATCGTGCTGTCTCTGTATCTATGTCCTTTGAATATTTGACTGAGTGAAGCTATTTAGCGACAGTGTTTATGCGATTTATTTAAGATTATTTGTGCACCATTGTGATTAACATTTCGATGAACTCGCGCGCAGGTAAAATCAAGCGATAGACCTTGGTCCTAATATCTACATCTAATAACAACAGGGCTGTCCCGTTATTCTGTTGTCTATCAATATCTGTTACTGACCCACCGTGATAGTAATTACTTCAAGTGGTCCAACTGATTAGATGCGATAACTTACAACACTAGTTAATTATACGGTATTTAGCAATCTGGTAACAATGATGATATTTTGTCAGTTTCAACCGACCCCGAAAGATCCCTGTTGCGAGCGCTGGAAGAGGCCACGATGGGTAATGAAATCGACGATATTCTGTTAAAAATAATTTTTCCGTTTATGATCTGTCCTGTTTTTTCCTTTTTCGTATGACCAAATAGTCGCCCATTGCCATTTAAATGGAGCGCAACCAGTGTATATGCAGAATTCTATCTTCAGACATATGAAAATGTTTTTTTTTTTTGCCGACGAACCCACTGCCGGCCAAACTGAACCCACGCTTGATCGAACAGCAGTTAAAATAATCGCATGCTCTATCGTGTCAGTCTTATATATTAGATTTAAATGCACGCACCGTCGATTTTCGCTGCATGGTTCAGTGAGTGATGGTAATTCTGCAGTCAATATTGTCACATTATGATCGTCCGCATGTTACAAAAAAAAGTCATTTCAATAGCTGAAAAGCCAACGTGCATGTTCATCAAAATACCAGTATCTAAAGCTGGTGAAACTTCCGGGCAAAGCTATGGTTCCTGTTATCATAAAAACTGTAACAACGCGAATGGATCCTGTTTTTTTTCTTCGGATGCGTTGGAAATTTTATGTATGATTCGGTTACATTAGAACATTCTCAAGAACGAGACTGTCGACAATCTCGAGAAATACGTGGAGCGAGATGAACGGCTTCCGCTGCTGCTCGACCGTATGCGGGCTCACGGAAAAACCGTGTTCCTGTTGACGAACTCGGATTTCGCCTATACCGAGCGGATAATGACGTTCTTATTCGATTTCCCGTCGTGTAAGAAAAACTGGAAGACCTATTTCGATTACATAGTAGTTGACGCGCGGAAGCCGCTATTCTTTGGAGAGGGAACGATTCTTCGACAAGTAAACACAGTAAGCGGCAAACTATTTAATGCTACTATTCTTATTGTCATTTATTGCTAGTAGATAAGGATTGCTCAGTTCCTTATGGGAAAACGGAATACCTGATAGTCAGCACACAGCAAAATGTGAATTTCTTTGTTTGTTAAGAAAAATTAGATTTTCTATAATGTTTATTTAATGATCTGTTGCAGAAAGGAAATGCTGCTCTTGGCCCAGCATTACTAGCTGCACAATGCACGTATTTAAAAACCTCTACAGGTGAATTTACGTAACGTAAAATATCTTATAATCTAGTCGAATTGTATTCGTAAATGTCTTTTATATATAGGAAACTGGCGGTTTACGTATTGGAAAACACGTGGGCCCCTTGCAGCCTGGTCAGGTCTATTCAGGAGGCAGCTGCGATGTATTCAATGAATTTTTGGGTGCAAAGGGCAAAGATGTGCTCTACGTTGGAGACCACATCTTCGGAGACATTCTGAAATCAAAAAAGACGCGGGGTATGTGATAGTACAGCTTGTGTAAATTGTCGAAAACAGAAAGTCGAATGGTAGTTCTTTTTGACGGCTTTATGTAAGAAAGATAGAGAGACTTCGGAAGAAGATTTGGAGCAAACATTTCTTATGCGCATTCTAAGTGTTCGACGGAATTTATTGCATATTTACTCACGCTGTTTGTTTCTCATACTTTGCTTAGGATGGCGTACATTTTTACTCATCCCGGAACTGGTAAACGAGCTCAATGTTTCCATGACTGAATGGCCGCTTTTCGAGAAACTGCAGGAGTACGATGTGCAATTGGCAAACGTCTACCGGAACTTAGATTCCAGTTCGACCGAAAACCCTGATATAACATCTATTCAGGATAGAATCAGGGTGAGTCAAAAACGTAATTAATGGTAACTGACTACACGTAAAATTATGACTTATTCTAAGATTCTACATACGCGTCACTACTCTGTCCCGATCTTGTTTCTGCATAACAGCTTTATACGAATTTAAGGTATAAAGGCGTATATTTTCATTGAGTTTTCACGTATATTTCTTTCGTGATACTTCCTTGTGCAGGAAACCTCCCACAATCTCGATATGTGTTACGGTATTTTCGGGTCGCTGTTCCGGTCCGGGTCTCGGCAAACTTTCTTTGCAAATCAAATCTGCCGATTCGCCGATATCTACGGCTACACGTTCCTCAACCTGCTTTACTATCCGTTTACGTATATGTTTCGTTCGCCCGCGATGCTTATGCCTCACGAGTCCACTGTCGACCATGACGATTCGCACAGTGACGTCAGCATACTTCCCTCCAATTACGGGACCAATAATCGAAAGGTAACTATCGTTAGTCAGAAACTCTCCTTCTGTCATCATGATTCTTATATCGTTAGCTACTATATAGTTGTTCTAGCAGTTTCTCGGCTGTTGTTGTTACGTTCATCCCTTCGTTGAAGAGAACATTTACAGTAACAATGCAATCGCGAAATATCAAGTCTAGTACAAAAACATAAACATTCACCTTTTATGTCCGGATCGTTATAATAGCGCTTCTATTGTGGCCGGCTGCACGAATTGTTCTTGTTCGTTTTTTTCAACCTAAACACGTGATAGTACCAGTCCCCTCTTCGGCCAGTGAGGCCGATGATAAGCATACAAAGACGTGCGCTTGACATGCAGAGTATAAAAACAATCCCTCTTCTATTATCTGAACTTGATGATGTGTTTACGTATATTGCAAATGCTATTTCTGTTTAAAGGCGTTTGGAGATTTGAAAGTTTTCACAAAATTTATTTACTTCAAGGCGTTAATTGGTTGTAAGGGCTTGTTATTTGGTAGTTTTCACGTGTGTCTGACAGTTACGATTAACGTCAAGTACTGGACGAATTCTACACTAATATGTACTCATATACACGTTTCCTAGTTACGAAATGATGCCGGTCGATGGTCAATTGTGCGCACCTGCGTCTTTCTTTCAAAAGCATGCTGTCCGAACGTTGACTGTTATATGAAATTTCATAGTTGAGAATGTATATACTGCTTGTTATATTGGCAAGTTCCTTTTCAGAGACAAAGATATGCACTTGTCTCTGAAAAGGAACATCTTTTGCCCTAAAAAGGTAGAAAGGACAAGTCATACTGGGGACAATTCATATCGCACGTTCAGACCTAAATCCGAACCGGGCCACTGAGTCGCCAAATATGTTTTTGGAAAATCAAATGAGTAAAACAAAGAGGCATAATAACGTGTCATCTTCTTCGATTTTTCCTAAACCGTGTACCGCATGCCTCTCCTAGGTGCCGTGTACATTTTATCTAACTTACGCTATTAAAGTTTCGCACGTGGAACTTACTGGCGTTGTTAGCAGGTCCCCGAAGGCACTAACTAGATTCACTTCGATTTTATCTGATATGAAAAATTGTAAATTTGGTAAAAGATCGTGGCCGACTTCCTAACTGGTCTACGTACACAAGCGGACGGCACGATCCCTTGCTGCCGCTTGTAGCACCAATGCATCCATGGCGCAGAATGCGCTTCTTATAGCTCGAAGTTCGACTTTTCATAGCCACAACCGGAATCACATTATACAACGCACTGAAAAGTGAGCATGTGCGTTACATCAAATAACTACTGCAAACACTGACTTCTCGCGTACTCTTCGATTCCCTAGATTAATTTACGCTTAATGACCCACGACTAGAATTAAGTCTCTTACCCCAGTCTCATCGATGCCCGTCCTAGCTTTAATAGCAAATAATGAACATTTACTAAAAAACAATGGACTATTAGCGTGCATATATATATATCGGAGGCCTTACTAAAAACCTTCGTAACTTTATTTGCTCTCCCTTTCTCTCTTGCTTTGTGTATCACTCCGTGGCTCCGTTTCGTAATTTGCAGGCATCCGTCGTCAACAACAGTGGTTCAAAAGTGCCGGAAACGCCGACGCAGGTTACCCACCACCACGACATGGACGACGACGACGAGGAAAACGGCAGGCAGTGACGCTTTCAACCCCAATACAAATATTCGAACGGCGTGACAGGCTAGTGTCGCGAAGACTCGCTTCGAGTGACGCATCACGACTTGTGGCTTACGTATCCACTGATCGATGGAAGCACCAAAATACAGTAAAATAAAAAAATAAGCAACATACTATATTGTTGAAACTACTACCTTGTTTCAACAATATAGTGTTTCAATTCCTGCCCGATGTCAAATGTAACGATTGAGCATCAAAAAAACGTACATTCTTTCGTGACGACATATCAGCCGAGCTACCGAAGATTTCTACTACTCTAGGAAGATATTTCAACTTAATCAACAGATGGAGAAAGACAATATTGGTTTCTTTGGAATGTTCATTAATCAGTGTAATCAATTTTTGCGCGAGCAGAGGAAGAAGGAAGCAGCTAAATTAGATGGATGGAAGTGCGACGAGTAAATCCAATGGAAGCTTCGCTGCGTTTGCTTAGCGTTCCAGTCCGGCACTCCGACAAGGCACCGACAATAGAAATGTTTGGCGTCGAATTTCGGAAAGGCCAATTCTACGTCACGTCTTCTGTTCGATGGCAGTGGACCGGATGGTCATAGGGAGCTACAATAGGCAGACATGAGAGGACCTATTTGAAAAATGCATAGGTATGCTTTAAAAATGTCAATTTGATAAACTAAAAACGAGAAAGTATTGCACTAGCGAAAGCATTTCCAGGTAATGTCAGCCTAGATCTGCCGAGGCGTAGCGATGCGCCGTCTTTGTGACGAACGTGATTGTTGATTGTCAGCAAACAGCCAGTTGAAACAGCAATAGGTGGAATACACAAACCGACCCAGCTAGAACGGGGTCATCACGTTATCTGATTGGCTCCATGATAAACCGTTCGATACTGTATGTGATCGACCACCGGAACAATTCTGTACAGTTTAATAAGTCGACGTTTTTTAATGGATAAATCAAAACCGCGTTTACTTGTATCAATCAAAGTCGTAGGCAAGAGCATGCGAAAAAGGCCACCATATAGTAACCAATGTTATTGTACTCTAAATAGCCTGCGTGACCTTAAACAATGCTACTGGGACAATTCTGTCGGAAACTGTCCAATACGCGGAAAGAAAAGAAATTCTAAGCTCATACATTATAAATATATAGACATTCTATTAATATATGCTTAGAAAGAGAATTATAACGTGTGCTTGTGCTTATTGATCAGGGTGTGCAGTAAAGGTAATCACATGAATGTGATAGAGCCAGAGAGCAAGATATCAGACGCGGATCTGTGGCGATCTCGAAGAGTGGGCGGGTATGGACTCGTTACACGGATCGGCAGTACGCTTCTTTCACATGTTTAATAATACGATTGTAACTATCGGAAGACAATGTGTTCCTTCGCTATGGTCTGCAGGGTCGTTACGGAAGGCGCCTGATCCATAAGCAATTAACCTGGGAAGCCGAGTCTCTCCGTATTACTCAACCAAACGTAATGTAGCTAGACGTTTCATGCGATAACAGATAACCGTCACGTTCAGTCGAATAGCAGTTGGCCAGCGCTGGCCTATTTCAGGGAAGAAGCGTGTTCGTCGTTTTTGGAGGTAAAATTGTGTTTGGTCTGGGCCTGTAGCTGAACGCTATTTTGCAGGCGATGGTAGTACATTAATGGCGCAATTTAATCGCAAGAGATGTTGTTGTATTTGTCAAATGGAGAGTGAAAGGAGTTTCAGAATAAAGGGAGACTTTCAACGTTTGTTCGATAGCCGTTGTAATTTGCAAGGATTGAAAATGGCTTGGGATTTTGCGAAATTTTGAGAAAACGCTTTCATTGTGCGGAGATGAGTTTATATTACGGATCGGATAATAACGACTGTCATATATATATATACTATATATATATATGTGTATATATCAAGCGAAATAGATTATCTTGTTAAGTGTTGTCACAATTTGTGTACTTTTTCTTACGAGAAACAGTGTTCGTTTTTAATCGACAATGTGTTTTGTGTACTCATTATTTTCGTATCTATTTTGTCTAAATAAATTTTAATCGCTACCCTTTAACTTGTGGTGTTATTGTTGACTGTGTACGACGAATATATACTGGGATAAAATGCCTAGATGTAATGACTGAACAGTCTGATCAGATGGATCATCACGAAGCGTAAGAAACCTATCGTGTTGAAAAAATTAAATATAGTAGATACGTTATTATACACAATATGTTAAAGTAATTATAATACAAGACTAAGAGATTTTAGATGATGAGTTTGGTTAGAACAAAATTATTTTAAAATGGAAAGTCGTGGCAAAATTGCCACGAAAAAGAAAAATTTCATTATATAGCCTTAATGGGTCCACTATAATTAATTTTCGTAATACGTATTTATGTATTTGGCTTATGATGCTCCGCCATGTGATGTCACATAGGCCAATAAATATACATGGACGCTAGTGATTTCGTGCGTTGAGATCAGTCATTTTTGAAAAGAACATGCCTTTCTTCCTAGAAAAAAGGGCGACTGTTCATAAACGTCTACCATAGGCATTAAGCAGGTTAAGGATTACGGTTCATCAACCCTAGGGCCACTACTTGGCTGTGTTTGAGAAGTGTAAGGGAAATGAGTAGCGATATACGTATCGTTCTGTGTAAGGCCAAATTGACCAAACTAAAGCCTACATAATGACCCTGATTAAGCACGATTCAGGATTAGATAATTAGCTATGGTAAATGAGGATACATTATTGTGGCTATCCGCAGTGTGGTTTATATATCGGTAATATTGTTTTGATGGAACAGTGCCTTACGCTAATGAAATCGGCAAGATTTCTCTCAAAAGCGAGCACATGCGACATTCTGTTTAAGTGACGCCATATGCTACAACGTATGCCAAAGTAATATTTCTTAGTTTAACTTACCATACCTACACATAGATCCGTTTACCGTAGAGCTAACTTGTAACCGAGGGCTATCAGCTTCTCTGCACAACCAGTAGACACGATATCCGATCTCGTGTATGCTTGAAATGGAATGGTCAATCCCACTTCATCGGGATTCATATAGCGCCCAGTGTGGTCGTCTAGTATATGGCTTCTTGGGACGTAACTTGCTTCTAAGTTGCGATCGAAAATGCAGCTTTGTGACAATGATAACTGATGTCATCTTTGATATAATTACATATGTAATCGATTACTATTACGGATGCGTATACGAAATACATCTACATGGATTCACTGAGGTACAGACAGGCCGCAGCTGAGAGAGGCATCAAACTCTGCTTCAATATATTGAATATTTACCAGTTTTTAAGGCTATCTAGCGTAGAAGATCTTTACGACTAAATACGCCACATACGTCACATAGGTGATAATTTTTCAATAGAAAAAAAACGACTACCCCGTGACAAATTGCTAAGTATTTTTTTAGCATCTGTGCATAATTTCTCCTTTTCAACTTTCAGTTCCTAAATAGACGACTTGCTATATCCTGTTTCAGAGTCCTTTGACATCATCTATTTGACATTACCATGCAGTGAATAGCTTCAACACACGAGAATTTAATTAATGAATAGACGATGTTTTCAAAGTTAGAAGGGGTCTTCCTGTCCAGCCATCGTATGATACAGGGCGAGCCAAAAGTGAGTTTACACAACGTAGATTTACAGATATCTTCGCTAATAGAAAAGAAGCAAGTTCAATCAGCCTTCAACTGTAAACCCGTTTGCTTACTAATTGAAGATTTATTTATTTGTCAAGTACGATTATCTATCCTTGAAGCAGAAGTTCATGCTGTACTATTTTGTCTGTAATAGAACAATAGCAAAAAATCACCACATATTTATAACGAAGCTGAGCAAATGCTCCAGTATTAAATAACCACAAACTGCTCATCTTATCCAAACAGCTCCTTTGCAAGCTCTGTTGCTTCCATCATTGCTTGAGTCGGCTCAGCGTTTATCTTCTAAATAAAAATGGTATTATTGAAGTCGGTAATGTGTTTTTTATGCAGAAACTCAGACTTCTGCTCGCCATGACTGATGATCTACAATTTATTTTATATAGCACTTTGCAGCTGAATTACGTTACTGAAATGAATATCGCTTGAAGTGATACGATCTCGGTCATTTTAACCATCGACAGATTGGCTAGAACATTACAGGACCAGAGAGGGACATCAATCAAAATCAAACGTATCATATTATTCAACTGATGACAGACGCTACCAACGGATATCTCAATCAGTGCGAAATGCTATTACTTATCATCAACATAAGTAAAACATCTTGAATATATGTTGCTTAATTATACATATACACAGTCTAGATACATATATATATATAATATTTTTCTTTGCTGTTCGCATGACTGAATTACTATGGCCTATGTGCATTGACGCAGTCATTGTTTTGCTTTGACTGCGATCCGCCTTAATAAAGGCATTGTGATTGAATGTACCGGCAGTTTGAGGCAAGGCTTGCCTAGAGTCGTGCTGAATTTTGTGAGTACTAGAGCGTGTTTGACTTAAAGGATTTGCTATTGTAGCGGTACCTTTTTCGAGTGATTTGTCCTATGTTATTTGTTATTGTATTAGGCAAGCCTTGCGGCACTCAACGACGGACAGATAGTTGTTTATATAGGCACCGTGGTCTTAGAAGCAGCTGGTCATTGTAACAGTAAGACTAATTAATGAGTTAATTTCAAATCGAATTATAATTTCCATTATCTAAATATGCCAAACCCAGAATCACCGAGCCAGAAGATAATTATACTAGTACTTATATTCCACTTGGAATCATTTATTACGTAAGCTGTTATATCAACCATACTGTTATACGATTTTCCGAGAATTTGAGAACCTTGAATATCAATACATCCAAAACAATGATTTCCTTATTATCGTAAGCATCGCTATTTCGGTAACCTATCATACACATGTGATAAAGGTGGCAAAATGAACTTATTTGGGAGTACATTATCCAAGTTTTTTTCGAAAACGCAGCTTTTGGCTATGGCCCATAGGAGCTCACATGGTTGTAACTCTATAATCTGTTTGAGGACGATTGATCCCTGCCCTGTACAACAACACTGAGTTACACGCAGTACCGTATAGACACGATATTGCAGATATGACCACTGCATTTGAGTGGCGGCATTGCAAATTTGCCGTGCCATATTGAACTGCTTCAAAATAATTCATACAGATTTACGACACCCGGACGACAAGAGCATATTTGGGCTCCTACTGTGACAACACTTTGTAGAGTAACCATCGAATCTGTTAATTAGAGACAGCTTTTCTGTGCCCTATACAACGATAGATGGAAAATCATCGCTTGATACTGATACCCATAAACGTGAAGAGCCACATCTATAATTACGAAATGCGTAGGCGGACTAGCTTTTGAGGCAGAACATGGAGTTCACCTGCTATCAGTGCTCGTTTAATGCCGACCTATTGCGAGAAGCTTGTACTTCGTACATTTTATAGCAAAAATAACGTCGTATTGACGTACAACGACTAACCTGTGCCATTGCATGAATCATGCGATACTAAATTTTGGATCTTATTACTATTAAATTGTGGGCAGAGTTTACGCTGAAATAAACTCAATTAAATAACTTCAACTTTCAACACTGATTGTAGCGACAGAGCGGCATATTCGAACAATTATTGATTTACGAGAGCAACGATACTCTATCTCACAGTGGTACTCTACATGTCGATAACAAAATTGGCAACAGGCTAAAAGACGTCGCTATTATATGGCACCGCCTTGTGTAATAGTAAGCATTGTCATTCTTCTTTCTGACGCAATTTTTTTCGGCCTCAACTAAAGGTCAACTCTGTTGTCACACGTAAGTGATTTTTTTACGGTAATCTGGAACATTTGTTACTTCACAATTTTCTGATATTTCCAGGTTGAAATCTGTCGAATTGGTAGGCCACAGCAGCATCTGGACGTCATTGGCAGCGAGTAGCCTAGAGACCCGCCGAGCTCTGTGGTAAGGCCTCCTACTGTACATTAATATACAGTCACCATCAGGAAATCGTTTTCGTACCTAAGGCAGCACCTTGCTTTCGATGATTTCAGCATGCTCGAGTATTCCGCAACATGTATTATCCCAGTGCCTTTGCTAGAAATCATCAACTACATCGTAACTTTGGTTGGATGTTTGATCTTTCGGAAAATCACCCTCCAACATGCCAAGAGGTGATGGGAATCATTTAGAAGAATTTTCAAATGAAATTCGCCTGAGAAGCAGGCTTAGCTAGTTCACGACGGCCCGATTTCAAGAGAAGCTCGTTTCATTCGACCCTCCAGTCAAGGTCTTATGGCATATGTACTGTCCTTAAACCCAGACTCCGGGTCGATGGCGAAGCGTAATTTTTGATACACCAAATCCACAGTCTATTGGTCTGCGCTGCCTGCGTCGTAGAGCTCCTTTTTCGATCGCGTTTTTATGCAACTATAGCAACTGCGGTGACTGCCTATTGCAAAACAGTTTCGCGTTGTGTACATTTGTTTTGACAAAGTGTTTTGCCACCCGGCGATATTTGTTGCTATTCTGATACTTCACGTACGCAAATACGTAAACTAACCGAAAAACACTCAGAGAAATCAATTTTACTTAAACGTTACATTTGGCTGGTCAGCGCCGAAATCAGTCATATCCAGTCGGCGGAATGAAACATGCCGGCTACAGCAGATCAGCACAAAATGCAAATGTTGGATTCAGTTACTACGGGCTGTCACGTCAGCAATAGCTCAAATACTAAATGCCAACTTTATAATACAGGGTTTGTCCTCAAATAGTTGCTGATGTCTTTATGAAAATGTACCTATGTAAAGCAGAGTAATGTCATTCCTGAAGCGAAGAAAAAAAACAATGGAAGGTTGAAACAATTACTTGGCTCTGTTCAGCATAGCACCGACTTTGTATAGAGAGTGGACGAAAAACCACGAAGCTACCAATAAACATGCGTTTTTATTTTGTAATTTTAGCACGAATTGACGATGGTTCACGATGCCGTTCTATCATCGCTCTGTGCGCTTTTTGTCGGTTTAGCGATAGATGTTATACCAATGACGGAAGGATATGGGTGTCCGTTTGCTGCCGTCGACCCGGTAATGGGACCCGCTGCAAAAGCATTTTTTGACACTAGTCCTGTCTATAATGACACTGGTTCTAGACGACTAGAAACGTATGGTAAGGTTTCCTATACCATATACTAATAAATAGTCCTATACGAATCCTCTATTAATATTATGGTGCTGTCCTAGGTTGTCCTTGGACTAATGCGCTAGAAAAAATTATATAGGGCGGTTTATTTCAATGATTTCGTATAAAAATGTCACTGCGCATACTCACATATAACCAATAAGCGGACTACAACATGACAGTTCGCTACACTTACCATTATGCTAATTTTTTCGAATTTAACGCGTAATAATAACCATAACGAAAACTTATGAGAAGTAGGTTGCGCCAAAATCACTTATAAATGTTTTAATTATTGTTAGCTTTGTTTCGTTTTATGTAGCAGGATAAAGCTCCCTGTACATTTTCAGGATCGACGAACAAATTCACTCCTCCACAATGTTCCTTACGGCAGCCGTGCACCGGCAAATCTCTCGAATACCGAACCTATGATGGAACCTGCAACAACCTTCTAATGCCTATGACCGGCGCTAGAAACCAGTGTCATCATAGGCTCTTTCCTGCGTCCTACATAGATGGCGTTTCGCAGCCGCCCGCGCGACCCGACATCGCAAAGATCTTCAATGTGGTGCAGTCACAAGCAGCTTCTGGTGCGATACCCGACGGTTTCCCAAGCATGTTTGGTGTAATGTTCTTTCAGTTCATGATCCACGATATGTTTGCAACCGCTATAAGTGCACTTGATGATGCGGGTAAAGACTGTTGTTCTTCATGCAATAGGCATCAACCGCAGTGTTCAATGGCCATTGATACGAGTGAGATAATAGGCTATGCTAATGTGAGTGCCAGGTGCATGTCATTCATCAGAGCTGCTCGGTGTCCATGCTCCGATAGCGAAACTCGACAGAGTATGAACATGCAAACAGCATATCTTGACCTTTCTCATCTCTACAACGACGGCGCTGACCGTGACCCAGTCGCGCCTTGGAGGTTGGCCTCAACGCCGACCAGCCGCTCAGGTCGAGTTCCTAGCCTTGCAATTCACCCACCGGCGTGTTATTCTCATTTTTGTTTCGACGGCGATAAACGCATCAATCAACAGCAGGGAATTTCATCTCATCACGTAATCTGGGAGAATCTACACAACAGCATTGCTGACTCGCTACGCATCATCAATCGTAATTGGACGGACGACAAAGTGTTCGAAGAAGCTAGGAAAATTACTATTGCACGCTTTCAGTGTCTTATATCGAACAACGTTAACAATATCTTGATAGACGACGATATTCTTAGGGCGTACGGAATCCATTTCGACCAGCTACGTCAGGGAACCCAGTACGATCCGAACATTCTAGCAGTAGCTTACACCGAGTCGGCGCACGCTGAGGAGCGGGCCCATAGACTTGTTGCGGACGTAATTGGCAATTGGAAATGGGTGTGGCTCGATTCGAGTAACTACTTCGATCTAGAGTTCGACTTCATCACCGAAACGATTCAAGGACAATGGGGGACACCTGCTCATTCAGCTTATAGATTCCAGTCGGCCATGGCGCAAGAGGTCCTTAAAAAAATCGATATGAGGGTCGGCCAAAGTATGATCCTACTTAATGTGCAACGTGGCCGAGATGTTGGTCTTCCTAATTATAAAACAGTTCTGGAATGGACATATAATGCTACAATTCAATCTTACGCCGATATCGCCGGACTAAACATTTACGGAGAGCACGAGCTTAACGTTTTGCGTAAACTCTACCCTAGGGTAGATGATATTGATATGTTTATTGGAGGTCACTTTGATCGTCCCTACAAAGGAAAAGTCCTGCCATTAACATTTCAGCATATACGAGCTATTCAACACAAAGGGCACGTTTACGGAGATAGATTCCATTTTAGTCACGTTGGGATGTTCACCAAAGAGCAGTTAGCCGTTATTTTGAACACCACACCTGCGAAGATTCTCTGTGAAGCTTTAAACATAACTAAGGTTCCGCTCAATCCATTCGTGTACGATGCTGAGCTGAAAATGGTAGATTGTGATCAATTAAAAGTCTTTAATATCGACCCGTGGAAGGAGCTGCAGGAATAGAATTCCGTTGTCTCCTTTGCGGCCGCTAGCGTCCGAACATTGACTGGTATCACTGTTTTTTTTTTTATTTTAAGTTATATTTTATTGTTAATTTGTTAGTAATCATGTGGTTTCTGGTGGCAATGACAGTTTATTTTTGCCATTGATTGCCCTGATTTAGGGTCTATTTTCTATTAAAACTCTCGTACAGTACAGCACTGGTCGCTAGGTAGACTCAGTAGTAAAATCAATGCAGTTTCTCTATGTTTCGTATATTGGATTACTATTCTCTCGCAGTGTTATACCTGCTATAGGCACCGATGGCATGAACGAAATAATCTTGCTTACATAAAGGAGCGCATCGCTTCAACGATTGCTGCCAGGATCCGCTGGAACGGCTTAAACAACACTGATTTGCCTACCTTGCTGTAGGGTCAGAAGCTAGATCTGATTGTATCTGGATATCATCATGTGTGGCAGCATATATGATAAAATTACTTGCAATTTTAAAACCGTTGAGTCCTATCAGGTAGCACCAGCGCCTAGCTTCTTTAGCACGTCCACCTACGCTTAGCATTTATTTGTAGCTCGGAACGACGGGCGAGCACACGAAAATAACATAAATGTTTATAGGAGGCCTCTTGAAAGCAATACCCACTTCCCAAATTTCCACGGAGTGATTTGCGCGTCTCTTTCGGCGAATTTAGTTACCATTTAAGGTGAATTTTCAGTTTTCTTGTCATCTTGATCGGCTTGTAAGTCACTAATGAGAATAAAGTTTTGTTTGTTTTTATCGAACACGACAGGGTGGCGGACAAGTGCTTTATTTTCATATGTAGACTATTGTGTACCGTAACTACATCAGTTGATACGCCGATCGACACGGCCCCTTACATCATCCGCGTCATTTGTGTGATGAATGGCGTCCACTAAACCGAAGATACATTCAGGTTCAACTGAGCGTTGCGACGGGGCGGATCGTTAGCTTTCAACGGTAAACATTATAATGTATGTGCTCATATTGGAAAGGTAGTTATAACGAAGTTTCGCTAGAGCTGAGAATTTCAAGGTGAAGCTTTTTAGGTCAGGACGCTGCTTGACATGTTTTTTGCATTTAATTGGTAGATCGCGCACAGCAAGGAAAAGGGGTAGGTTCATAAACATCGTCAATGCGAAGGTCATCAACCAACGATGAAGGTGGCTTAACAAGGAAGAGGCTCATACGGCTGAAATTTTGCCGATTAGTTAGCTGTTATACTCAAAGAGAACATGGCTTTGAATCTCGTCTTAGGCAACGTGAACAAATCGCATTTGCATCGCAACAATCGAAAGGATGCTATCAAAGCGGTGCCATAATTAATAGAATGTCCTCGCGTGGACCGACGTCCGGATCTGCAGATAGAAGCCACTTTGTTGTTGGGTGACATCTCTAATGGTAGTGAGGTTCAGCGGGACTCCACGATAGAAGTGGGGGCATGTCTAGTGCGAATCAGCTTCACGTTGCTGTCGAAGGAACTAAGATCTGCAACTTTCTCGTTGAACAGGACCTTATACGTGAGTTAATTTGTCTCGTAAATCGTTATGCTGACTCACTATTCTCGGCTAGTGTATTTCTATGTCTAAAGCATCTGTTTAGTCATGCCTGCTGCGTAACAACGTACCTACCTACCGGCGCTTAACAGGCTTTTGGCACACGAATCCCAGTCGATTGCCTCGAACGCTCTGTTGGCTAGTAACAAACGTCGTTGCGAAAGAAAGCTGGTTATATCTTAAACAAATGGTGGGAGCAGGCATTTTCCACTGTGCGGGCGTCAAAGAGATTTTCATGCCTGCACTTACCACGTCAGTAGCCACAGGCGCGCATCAGGCACGAGCCGTAATCAATCATGTTTAAAAATCAGAACGCCCCCGTACGAATCAAGCAATGCAGCAGTCAAAAGACAATAGACGAAGGCTTATTGCCACACCTTGTAAACCATCAGGTTTTCAAAATCAGGCAAAAAAAATCAGGAAACGCGCGTCATCGGCGATTAGGCTCGAATAGAGACGCTAATTGAGACAAGCCTTATTCCGATGCTCGTTAATATCGCTCCGAGACATTCGAACAGCCCACTTGTGCTAAGTGCAGTGATGGCGCTGAGTAGTGTTCTGCGCGTTATCGCAGGAACGACTGCCGTAGAAATGCTTGAAGAATTGATACAGAGGGCAAACCTTTTAGGGCACTTGGAGAAGTTGGAGCAACATGAAACTTATAACATTCCGCTCGTGGCTAAGCAATTACGAAAACATATATAAAAAACAGAAAAGAGAGCCGAGTCAGAACTAGGAAACAGTGCAGCTGGCGACAGTTAGGTGGGGATATTCCATGCTTAATAATTGAATTTGAGTAACGAATAGGCACGTATGACGTACATTTGATCGTATTATAAGTTCACAGTCCCTCCAGATTGAAACTTGTGACATCTTAAAAAGTTGCATGATATAGCAATGGTTAGAAATAATTGAATCCAACACAAAGTGCAGCTGAATATGTTTTCTTGGTAAAATGTGCTATGTGGTCCATAATTTGCTTTTTGATAAGCGAATAGAGACGCGTACGAAAAAAAAATTAAGGTGCATTTTGCGTCTAGACCGGGTGTGACTTTTGTTTCTGTCTGGGAAGAGTGTTCTAACGCTTTTTGTGATAACCTTTGCTCGTATTTACTATGTGTAACGTTACGGACATGAGTTGTCTATGGCACGTTAGATTAACTTTAGCGTAGTGAAGCTGGAATGAATGCTTTAAGTCTCTTATAACTGTTTTGTTATATTAAATGCTTGCAGCGATAACGATAATAATAATCATTTGTAGCATAGTACATAGTGATGATTTCACAAACTTGATGTATGCTTTTACATGCCACCCATGGTTCCAACCCGCTTTAGAAGGCCCTTCTACATTTCGTGTTACTAATAGACTTATATTGAGGAGATTTTTAGGAATAATCGAACATAACAACAGTCTCTGTTCACCAACTATCAGGTAATCGCATTCTAGTAAGAAACAAATTCTATACTACTCGACCCAGCGATCGGCAGCGTTTCTAGAGAAATCTGTATTAGGAAACCCTTCTGTTTAGTGATGGTTTTAAAGTTTTGCCAAACTTCACAGTCATCGCTAACGTAACGTCGGCAGTGACAGCATATTGTCCCCGCAGCAAAAAGCCAGGAATGGCCAAGACGAACCTAAAATCGACGATCCATCTTGTGAGAATCTCAATGCCTTGTGGAACAGTCTGAAAGAAAGAAAAAACAAGATATAGGCCCAGATGTATGGAAGTTTGCAGCGCATCTTATTGCCAATGATCTCCACACTCTATTGGACTCTCGGATCATGTCGAACAAGGTCCTAATTTAGATGTCAGCCAAATTCGAAGTTGTGACGATACTGATGCACTTGGTTCTTTCGGATTTAGGTAGCCTAAGCTTCATTTTCAAGTAATGTCCCTGCTCGCTAAAACAGTCAAAATTAAAAGAACAGGTGAAGGCATCGTCATCTACCGCCCCCTTCACACCGAGATACGGCCAATTTTTGTTGCTTTCCTTAGATCACATGATGACCATTTAGGCTTCGTAGGGGTCGACGACAGTTGTTACCGCTGCCCGCAAACATAGTAACACGCTAATTAATTAGAGAATAAGACCAGCTATAATGCGTGTTGAAAACGTACCACTCTCAGATCTCCAAAATGAAATTGTGTTAACTATCGCTGATTACGTTGGAAATTTACCTGTGCTTTTCGACAACTCGCAAGTGATCATGAATTGCTTCTTGGTAATCGAGCGTCTTCTACGCAGCACTTCAAAAAGTATTCCTCTATATTCCTATGTTGTCGAGCAGGCAGAAAGTTCAATGAATATAGGTAACTACTTAGTAAACTCTCGATACTTCGTTAGATCCCAACCCTGCTGGTGCTGCAATATTCACTGTTCGACCAGTATTTCCGGGCCGTAATCGACTGCCAAGGCTTTCCCGTTACCAGGCTGGACCATCACTGGATGAAAGCTGGAAAAAGGGAGCTCCTTTAATAGGTAAATGTTGATTTCCACAAAAGGCTAAAACTAAGAAATACTTCACTGACGAATTCAGACAATAGGCAAAACACACCTGTAAGTCTGATATACGATACTGCTTCTGTATTATACTGACAGCATTAAAGAGCTCAAGTTTTTGAAAAAGCCTCCGATAATACATACTGAATTGGGGACCTGCCTAATGTAATAGATTCGTTCAGGGATATGATTCGCATCATTACAGCAAATCTGCCAACATGAAATGCGGATGGCCAGCTGATGTAATGTTTGTCTAACGGCACAGATAATAGGTAACAGATTTCGGTGACATGACTTGTTGTGTATAACAGGTGCAGTTTGAAAAAGTAAATTTTAAATCGACATCTTTGTCGGGGGTAATGCGCACATAAGGTAATATTAATTATCATATGTGCGCATTATTTTCGTTGCGAATCGCAACGCGGTCGGTGTAATTGGGCTTAAAGTGCAGTACAGAGAATTGGTATCTGGTGAATGTTCATCGTCATCAAGTACTTACTAATGGCCGAGAGTCATCGTCATAAAAAAGGGGCATACGTATGAAATTCATATATATGTATATTCTTTCTTGCAGCTATATCCGTATAGGATGAGTTACATTACAACTATGAAAATTCTGTCATCTTGCACAGTGTCGGGCCGAAATGGAACCTCGCGGCTATTTCATCCTTATGTAAAAACGAATATGTGGCTCTTTTTAGCAAGAGCATTAAATCAGACTTCGAATCATCACGCCGTATTACTGAGGATGAGACGAGCTAAATCAATTTATCTATCAGAATACATGGCCACCTATTACAAACGCATAGTTGAACTTTTTCAGGTGATTTTATGCGACAATTTATCGCGTCACGCCACGTCTTGTGATTTTAAGGACTTGAATCGGTATTTAATGCTACGGGATTTCAATCACGCCAAAAATACGTTTACGATACAGCATATCGCATGTACAAAGTAAACTATAATGATATGTTTCTATAAGCGCTCTAATCGACTAATTTCGATAGATTTTACTCTATTAAAAGGCAGTCGATTACACCAGTCGTGTTACTTGAACATTAAGTTCTGCAGAAGATGGCGTTACTAATAGCCACACTAGCTCCCACGTTGAATCTACACAAACATAAAAAGTGGCAAGTAAGGCGATTGGGGTGCGAATCCTATCTAGTTGTCTGAAGTCTGCAACAACTTCAAAAAAAAAGCTGTCCCACTTTTTTAGCCTTTTTGTAGTTAAGATACACAACAATAAATTAAATTAATGTCAAGTTAGCGTCTATATGCAGACGCCATAAACGTCTCACAAGCGCTATGAACGACAGGATACTAAACTTACGTTAATGTTAAAATTTGTTCTATTTGATAGCTCAGTTTTTTGTAACTTCGCTCCACTTTTCCGATTGATGCCCTGCGCGATGCATCTTAATTTACATGATATTTTGAGAAAGTAATCACTTTATTTATAAATTACATTCAATCAGAACAACAGTTTTCGCCACTGCTGACACGTGCACGGAGCGGTAACCAATCCGGATACTATTTTGTATCAACTCTTATTCTCTCGTTCAACTCTTATTCATAACGCTTACGTAATTTGTTTTATATGACATATCTACAGAAAATGATTATATATTCTATTTTACTTTTTAAGTTGTCGTCTAAGCCCTTTGTTTCGAATCATATATGGCCCGCAAATTTTTAGTTTTATCTATCTAAATATATGTCTCTGTTTCTAAAAAAAAACTATTAATTTTAGTACTACGAGTATCTTTCTTGGGACTCATGATCCTACTGGTTGTTTTGCGTTAAGCGTACAATTTTATTTAAGTTATTTGCGAAAAAAGATGTATGTATAGGAGAATGCAAGGTTTCTTTAGGTAGCTTATGTTCAACTATATATGTACGTTCTGGTTAAATAGATCTAAGTGTTGGTGCCATTATCTCTGTTAAACAAACACTTCGGGGCCATAACGCTTCCATTCGTATAGACGAAGTTAACTAGCCGATCAATTTTGAATCGACATACCATTTCCTAGGAGACACTCTGGAGTTACTCTCCATTATAGAAACGAGTTCTGTGTGCTGAAACGCGCTAAAACTTCGGTAGAAACACATTGGGACTGCTTTTATTGAACCAGCTAACACTGACGTTCTGACGCGTCTCAACGCGTACTAGGTAAATTTCGCCATTAACACATACGGCGCGACAAATAAGATTATTTAAAGTAAAAAAGTACTTTATTTAAAGTAAAAGACTTAACCTGTAGTAAGATTTTCCAAATCGAACCATGGCTTTTAGTGGTAAAAGTGAGCGGCCATCCGATGGAATGCCTCAGAAACAACTGCTAATAAAATGTACCTTCTGTAGAGGCCAAAACGAAAGGCGTTAGTTGCCCATACTCCTAGGAAGGCTGATCGTGCTTATTTCTAATGCAGCAATCAAAACGTTACGACAGCGTGTTTAAGCAAGCTACGTAACTTGGCCGCAACGCCACATCGGATCAAGCAAACGGTATAGCAGAGATGCATGCCTCTACGTCCTCAAATTATTTAAATCGGATAGCTCTGATTCTTGAAGTGTTAGGAAATATCCTCAAGTCTGAATGAAAATCACGACGAAAAGGCGATGCTCGGGTTCGACTTCTCAGTTGCACGCTTTTTCATGGCGTTTTACAATTTAACTAAAGATTCTCTTATCAACTATCGATTGATTGGTTAGGAAATATTTGTAGTTTTGGTTGTTTTAACTATGAATACTAGCAGATCCGGAACACAATCGGAGTACACAAATCCTAGTGACACCGGCAATATGGAAAGTTGTTATGCGGTAAATTGTCAAGCCCCAATTCGTCACCGCTGGTGGTGGGAGATTAGGGCCTTTTTCGTGATATATGATATTAAAAAATGTTTCTAATGTGTTCTTCCGATTCAGTCTTCAATTTCAACTATTTTCCGAATCACAAGTCCTCATATGCCCGAAATGGTCTTTGAACGGCCTCCGGATTCCTTAATTCGTGACTTTTGTTTGTAGAGTTCTGACTGCGTTGCATTATTTGAGATTAATAGATGTAAACTGTAAAAAATCTTATGATCTAGAAACATCTAGAGCTGTGTCTCGAACAGGACTTGTTGTTTTCAAACAGTGAAAATATCTGCGTTATACTGAATGTTATATCGGTGTTTTATAAATCTTCAAATTAAAACATAAAAATGCCCGCCCCAAAAATTCCCGTTCAATACGTCGTCAAAGTTTACGAGTCAATCGCCCCCTTTCAACACACCATCGCTGGTGTTTAGTAAGTTAGTTATGTTCCATATTCCGTAATTAGAAATTATGGAGCCCTCTCTCTATGCCCAAATGTGCAAGTGCTCACGCTTATGTACCTAGCGTCGTTCTAAAAATATTTGTGGCTGTAAAACTGAAAGATTAAACGGTAACTTTTTTTTAACAACGAGAAATTTTTTTAGAAAGTAAAACTTTCTTGTGTGTCTAGATGGAGCAAACACATTTCGTTACTGAAAAATATGTGTTATACAGTTTTGATTATACCTAATCTAATTCACATTAAACACCCACATCTTCTGAAGGTGGCCTGTGAGTATTGGCTCTATGATAATAGATACACAAAAGAATGTCTCTTATATTTTCCTTGGAAACTTGTACAAGGTTGAAAAGCTATGTAAACCGCGCAGTTGGGAGACAGTCAGTTCGGCTAGACCAAGCTACGTAATAAATGCTCCTACAGACACCGATACTCGAGCAAAGTAGTGTGAAATGGTGCGCAAGTCCCTCTTACAGGCAAGCCAGCGTAACCATATTTGGCCAATATGATAAAAAAACAAATGATAAAAATTCATCAAAAAGTGATATTGTCGTAAATACGACGTAAGTTTGTACAAAAATAGAATAAAAAACCACCAAGAACGTGCTTGATGTGACATTATAACCCCTGCAGATACATGATTTCAAAACATGCGAACAGATGACATTTGATTTTACCTGTTCGGAAACGCCGTCTTGCATATTTTGAGCGGAACCTATGAAAATATATAGGGTGTCTCAATGAATCGATCGCTTATCACGATATGCTCGGCCTGCAGTAAAAAATTCACAGCATTTTAAACACAATCTTAAACACAATTGTTTTGTTTTCTTGACAGGTAAAGTGAAGTCCTATTTCAACAATTTGTGGTTTAAATGTTAATTTTTCTATTATTACTTTTTATGTATTACAATCTAGGTTTATTATGGTGTTCTCATTTGTCCATCTATGGACGTTAATAAACTCATAGTCAGATCGCGATGGGCCAAATAGGGGTAACAGCCTCGATGACTAATATCATATTACCGCCCATTAACTAGCACAAGGCAAACAGGTTCACATTAATATAATCAAGTTGAAATTGAAACGCTTTTTTTTGTATATCTAGCAGTTATCTTCAAAGACGTATCCACTTTAAGTCCTATTTTTTGGGAACTACTCCATCTTACCTAACTATGATATAAACTACTAACGGGATTCACTCTAGGAGCCCCTATTTTGCTGTTGGACTGCCTCAGAAAATGGATAGACGGTTCAAACAACTAGCTAGATGTTATTTACGCATGTGGACAGCGCTACTACTATAAACATGAGTTAGGCGGATATACTTTTTTCTACCACTAAATAGATAGTAAACAGATAAAATCTCCGATCTGTGTGTGGCCTGCATTCTCATATTGCCCGACATTCGGTTGCATCTATTGATAAGCCTATTGTTTTACCATGAAATTTTATTCGGCTAATGGACATACACTGTTAAATAACATTTGTTATTTTAAGCCTAATGTTTGTATGTAAACATCTCTCTGAATGAAAGTATTTCTATAGTAATAATACTATTAGAAGATTGTTTAACACTGAAGTCATGCAAATGTAACCTGACGGACGATAATAGAAATTGCGTTATTTCTCGCTCTCAATATTTGTTTTTGTTTGCTAGATACTATGGAGCTCCCGGAAATATTATCGATCAAACTTTCACACCGCAATCAAACCTGTTAACACCTGTGACAGCCATGCTTAAAATCACTAAGGCAATCTTGCGATCGAATGAATTAGAGCTCATCATATCTATCTGAATGTAATAACCAATATATAACCCGTCTATAATACACTTCATTTTAACGGTAGCTTACGATAAACGTCAAGTGGTTGTTTTCATTACACCAGATTCATACTCATCCATAATTAGGGTTCAATCTTATTTTTTAATTAGCGTTACTAGAACTCTATTATCGCAGTGACCATTCGTGTCGTGACCGTTCTGTTTTTGCATTGCGAGGAAGTTTAACCGACCATCGTTTGAAGCTTAGAAATCACATGTCCCTAAATTGCTTGTTACACTGATCTCGATTTTATCCAATCTAGTATGTGTACAATTGAACCATTTGTCAAGCATCGTTAGAAATAGCTATTATCTTTGTTAGCATCAATGACGTCTTTTGGTATAGCTACATCGTTAATTATTCTGTGTTCCGTTTACCGTTGTGTACCACAAGTTTCTGCCTCAATTTTTCGAACACATTTCGTCATTGCCTAAGTATTTATGTTAATCTAGCTTTGCTGCAAGTCTGTGTGCTCGATCTATTATTATTGTAGGTAGATGCCTCCAGCCGGGTTTCTAGGAACACTCTGTATTCCTTTCTTGCACATTTCATTTGCTTGACCATCCCATTGCTAACCCATGTTTACGGCTTATTAACACATCGGTGTTCCTGGTCTTTTCGCAAGTTGTTCCATGCATCCACGTTAACGTTGAATCTAGATCACGTCAAAGTCAATTAGGCCCAGTCAGGTATAATTGGTAATTGGGCATTCGTGGAAGCAACCACAAGTGAGTGTTGTGGCTTCATATTAATATTTCTGTGAGAGCTGGCAGCTGCGACTCCAACCTGCAACTCGACCTTCGCCTCAGCTGAGCTTAAGTCGTACGCCCAATCCAATTCAATGAGGTGCGTTCATTATAAGGCTAGCAGAGTCCACCAAACAAGCCCTCATTAGCTTCATCTTAATTCAGTCGTTTCTCAAAATATGTACAAAAAGCAGCAGTGCGTTAGACATTTAAAACGTCAACAAAAATATGATCTACGAAATTGCTTGTCGTAACCTGCTTTTACTATGGCAGCTTGTGTCGCCGAGGTTAGTCTCCGTTCGATTTTGAAGCTCACCAAAATGGACACCAGCCGATATAACATTGGCACAAATTTTCGGGAGAAGTCGCTTGCCGGATAAGCAGTTCTACCTGTTGGGACACTTCGAGTGGCATCCGTTGATCGAAGTCGCGTCCTGTAAGCCCGGAGAAGCCCGGACAATAAACACAGAATAGCGTACATTAAAACAACAACGAGTCTGGACATAGGTCGCTGTTTATAGTTAGGAAAAAGAGACTTCTTGCATTTAAACGCAAAACAAATGTAAAAACATGTAAAAATGTATGTATGAAACAAAAGAAATGTAAGTATATCGCACCGCTGAGCTCTAATCTTCTCCGTTCTATTTAGCCAGTGCCGTCGAAGTGATGTAGAATAAATGAATAGAAACGCTTGCCTAATGTACTAACGCTAATGTCCAACGCTTATTTAAAATGCAAATACCTAACACACGTAGCTAATACACACTACAATGGCTAACTTACATAATTGTCCGCGGCTGGACAATTCGGGTATATGCATATAATTGTGCTGTCGTATTGAAAAAAACTTCTAGGACAATTTGCTACTCAAGCAAACCTCTCGGTATGCAATGAACTAAACAAAGACTCACCGGTCAGTTTCTCTCGAACTCGTTTGATAATCGCCACTGCTTTTTTATTGAGAACTTCTTGCTTCGGACCTTGACTGGATTGAGGTTTCTGTTGAGCGGCGCCTGCTGCTCCAGAAGGCCCCGCCTGCTGCTGCTGCTCCTGCTGCTGCTGTTGCTGTTGCTGCTGAATGGCCTGCGACTCACTCTGAGCGTGCGCTTGACTGGACCGATTAAAAACCGCGGCTCCATCACTTTGAGGATGGGAAAGTATTTCCGAGGCGGTCAGGCGTCCTTCACTAAGAGATTCTGTCGGAGCAACTTCTAAAGTAGCACCATCTCCTGCAAATATATTAATATATAATTGTGCTCCTTTTTTGTTCTCCTGAAATCGTTACAGGTATCACTAATTGAAACAGATGTCTACCTGCAATGAATTAGCTTCATAAAAATAACAACCTTTTTTTTAATGCTTCTAATATCAAACCTCATAGAACAGAACCTTTGTATACCGAGTACTTAATATACGATAATCTGCCTCTACAGATACATCATATGATCGTATCCGAGTAATTACTGGCAAATATTTTAGAAGTTAACATTGCTACCATAATAATCTCCGCTGTCGTGCCATTTTTCTTTTCAATGCGTAATCAAAGAAGTAAGAAACTTGATCATTGGAATGAAATGTCGCACCCCAACATTATATATGACATGTGGCATGCACTTAGCATGTATTAAAATACAAAATAAGTCACCAAAAATAAACCAGTAAAACAACCACGGGCTATCACATACCACCCGCAGATGAATCAGCCGACTGGTCTTGAGTGACTCGAGACAAAACATGCAGAGTCGTAGTGGTAGGCTGCTGGGTTTGCTCGAGGGCCGCACTGCTTCCGTTGGTATTATTTGTTGTATTGCTGTTGTTTACAACGACGTTCGGGTCTCTAGCAATCGTCGTATCGGTGGGTCGCGGTGCGGCAGTGTGTCTATTTCGTCCCGTTGGCTGTGCATTCGCTTCGACCAGGCGCCAGTTGAAAAGAGGGTCGTATACGAACGCTTCAAGGACGGCCATAAGCGAGTCCTTGTGATTGCGGAGTACCTTAAGTACTTTTTCGCAGGTGATACGGTAGGTGCCCTCGATACCGGTGACCTCCATCGCGAGAATGAGCATACGCGTTAACCGGAATGGTATCTTCTCTGGGAACTTCTCGCGGGTCATTGCGACCTCAAAGCAGTCGCCGAAATCGATGTGTAAAATTTTTCCTGATGTTCGAAGCATCAAATTCGACGGATGCCGATCACCGAGGCCTGACGAGATAAAATTTCGGATCAAATACGCCGAACCAAAGTGAGTACACACTGGCAATGAGAAACGATTGTTCTCAAATAGCGAATAATACATTCTAAGAAAAGCCATGTTGTACGAAAAGAGAGCTGGAGTTCAGCATCAATCAACAGCGACTTAATCGGTACACCGTTACGTACTTACCAAGCACATATCCAACCATAGACATGACGGCCAAGCTTCTTGTGTAATTAGTTCGCCTTTCGAACCATTCCTCAGACGTAGGACTTTTCAGCCACAAGAGTTGTGCGAGATCTTGCCCTTGTGTGGCCTCCAATGCGTACTCAAACACTTCAACCTTATGCATCAATGGGAGATGATCGTATTGGGGCGCCATTCTCAACATTATTCGATGTTCGATATTGAGCAGAATTTTCTTCCGCTCACGATGATCCTTGATTAGAGTGTGTAAAGTATCGCAGTTCGGCACCCATCCAATGAGCCCCGAGTTTGTCGATAAAGGAATGACAGAGTAGCGCTGAATGGTTAGATTACGTCGCGACGTCTCCGGATCGTTAATAAGAAGTGTGTTGACCAGTCCGAAGAGCTGCATAACTCGTTCATCCTGTCGTAAATCCTCGTGGCCTAAAAGTTTTACGTTAATGACAATAATAATCAAAAATGTTGTCCATCTTGTTGGAATGATCATACTCAGATGCTACGCAAAGTTCATGATTGCACAGTCTTATAGAGCTGTCCACACGAGTACATCCAGAGTGACGAAAACGGAACGCTACATTCTAATAACGGGTCAAGAAGTGAAAATCTTTCACATTAGTTGAAGTGGCCATATCTATCTTCGGTGCAGATGGGTTGAGTTGTTACCTTTGAGCAAAAAGGTGAAGTCTCGCCCATCGCTGCCTTTTACGGTGAGCTTCCGAGGCCGTTGCTTCGACGCTATCACCTGCAATGTTGAGTGTACCGAATGTATTTTGACTATCGGCTGAGTGGGGTTGTAGCTGCCGGGCACGGCCAGTTCCAAATTGGTACACTCGAGAAGTTTCGGTGAACAATGTTGCAGCTCTAGATTGGTCAGCTGGGGTAATTGTTTGGAGATGCGACGGAACACGCCGTAGTATTGGTCCCACGCTGTGCCCAACTCTTTCACATTGTGAGTGCGGCGATAATTCTGACAGCAATCGTTGGCCCTTACGAGGTCTGCAGCGTAAGCCTGTACAAAGTACAATACCATGTGAAAAGTGGTTAGAGTTAAAAATAGAGGGTAGTAACGAATTATGTGTTTTTGTACCGCTTGCTAATCCTGGTACATAATTCTTCTAATATTTTTGTCATTTTTTATCGAACCTGGTAGAATGCTGTCTCCTTAAGGGTTTCCGGCCCCCGAACCATAAGGTCGTGCAAGGGCTTTAGGGTGTCTAGCATGCCCTGGACGTTTCTTTCACCAAAGTACAGTCGCGACGCTTCTTCGAGTCCCTCGTGCCACAGCTCGTGCCAAAGGATCGAAACTCGGATCAGTTCATGTGACACGAGCCGCGCTTGCTTTACAAGGTTAGGCCAATGATCATTCATGAACGACAATACCACGTTAGCCGAATGAGATCGCTGAGCCGCTGAAATTTCCAAAAGAGAGACAAAAATGAATGCCGTGGTGATCTCGATGATAATAGATTTCAAAAATTAGCAACAACGCTCAGCACAGTGTATTGTTCAAGATTTGATTATGCCTCCTTCTGCACGTATTTTGCTATTAATTACTAGGCCTTCCACCACAACTTAAGCGTCTCAGTGTATCAACCTCTTGATGAATGCTGACATCAGCCAAATTGTGTACGTAATCTAATACCGTAAACCTATAAGAATCTTGAAACTAAGCTAATACGCTTCTATATACGTCTTTTCTCGTGTGCCTTAACTTTTTTTTTTACCAGGGATTACTAGTAATCTAACTGAGCCTACCATTACTCTTGTGGGCTACCGTAAGCGGGTAGATTAACGCCTGGGGGTGATGTTTTGAGATGTCCATGAGCAACTCAAGAATCAGATTGGCGACGTTGTGGTTAGGCGTGTCAATTCTTGCAATCAGTTGAGGAATGACCTGGAGCCAGGTCATAACAGGCACAGCCTTCTTCGCCTCGCTGACCGCATTCAAGACCGACTTGAAGTGGCCGTAATCGAACCATAATGTAAGCAGGCGTAAGGTGTCCTGAAGGGATGACCCGTCGCTTCCATCTGACAGGGCAATTGACCTGATGAAACCTATAAGCACATAAACCGTTATTTTACGATTATAGAATTTTAATGGCTAGCTGCAATAGAGTGTTGAGACTGCAATATAAAACAAAACTACACCACTTAATTAGTTTATTCATTACATTTACGTTCATACGCCCAAGTCACCATTTGCTGACTTGAGGCGAGCCGATACAGGTACAAGCTTCGCTAAAGCATACTCTAGTTACATGGAACTCATTGTTGGCGCTGAAGCTTCTTCTGCTTGGGGGGTCAATGTATCTATACATTTTTCAAATAGCTATTATAACTGAGTGACGCCAAATCAACATATTCTACAATTGACTTACCCTGCACCGCTGGCACAGCATAATCGTGCATAAGCTTATCTGTCATGCCGCGGGTATGATCGGACGTGTGGAAACCTGATGTGTCAGCGTTTTGGCCCTTATTTCGCTGGTGAAGTAAGATGGCTTCAAAGTTAATATAAGCGAACGCGTGCCATGCCTTATGCCACGCGCTGTTATGTTTTTTGGCCAACGTGAGATAGTAGAGGATGTCTCGCAAGGAAGCTTCATTGACGCCATCCAGTTCTTCTTTCCAACGACCGCACTTCAGGAAACACTTAGACAGAAGTCGCTGGTAGTCGCGTTTCTGCGTTGGAGGTACAGCCGACTCCTTTTCGGTGATCTTGGTGAGCTCCTCGTGAGAGAATCTAAAATGCGATATATACAACTTCATCTTAGATGACCTTTCGGCCCAGCATTGAATTGCATAATAAATCAAATGAAAAAATAGCATTTATATTTCCTTACAGAGACGCTGTAATGTAAACCAATTTGATCACTTCAAAGAGGTATGATGGATTCCTAATTGTGCTATTTATTAACTTGTGCAGTAGATTAAGAACAGTCTTCTTCTTTTCCAAGTCTTTGGCCAGTCGAGCCTCGGTCCACATGTGCTTCATAAAAGCGAACGAAACCTCAGGTTTGGATCCGGCGCAAGCCAATAGGTTCTGTGGGGTCGGATCGTTCGTACCCAGAAGCGTAGCCAAAACCCGCCGCGATTGTTGGAGGCGTCCTGAACTGCGGCATAGAGAGGCAAACTTCAACCATGTTCGCTGATCGTCACAAGGTGAGGTGGCTAAACTGTGCACCTGTAGAATACGCTGCCAATCCTCTACGGATGCTTGGCATCCTTGCAGGCGGTTCCACCTGCCACGTGCGATAGGCACAGGAAAACGGTCATGTTAGTCTAAGTCCACTACATGCGTGTGCGGGCTGACTAAATGCCTATTCATGGATATAAAAGGTTGGAAACATGTGTGAAAATTGAACGTTTCTGGATACGGATGCGGCGTAATTTTTACTCTCGAACTATTTATCAGGACATGGTAAGTCTTGTGATCCGCCCTCTATATGAGGTTGGAAATATATCTTCGTTCACTTATTTTCTAACTGCTTTTTACTGACAAAGTTTCCCAATTAGTAAAAAGCAACCAGGCGATATGTGAAAAGAAAAATATTGGACGTATTTGGACAACAGAGGTCCAATATAGGATGTATTCGGTTTCTCTTCGACAATGGTTAAACACCCACCATTTCTGCCTGATGTGGTCTCGAAGTTCCGCAACGAGTTTGTACTGTACGACTTCTTCTAATTCAGCTAACATTTGCACTTGCACCATGGCGGGATAGGCTCGAGGGTAGCTTTCCTTCCAGAGGGCGGTCAAATCTGTTTCAAGCAAATCACGAGCTTTATCGATGTTGCTATACGCTTCCAAATAGTTTTGTTCGTGCACAGCTAAAACAGCTTGATGGAAGGCAAAGTCCAACGATGTCTTGGGTAGTGCAGATGAATATTTACGCATGTCATCCCAATTCTGTAGTCCCCACGCGGCCGCCGATGCCATTCGCGCCATTTTGGCCTGTGTTTCAACCGAGGATTTCTCCCATTCTTCGCTAGCCAGCTGATGCAGTTGTTTCCACTCAGCTAAAACTTCGAGACAACGCATCTGGCCGAATATAGGTTCCGGGTCCTCCGGCTCACTCTCTCTGCAAAAATCCGACCGATCATTCTCAACAGTTCTACTGCCTTAGTTAACCATTGCCTTAAACAATTGGTGCCCGGTTTCGAATAAAAGTCACCTAGTTGTTTCTTTGCTTTATAGGTAAACATATAATCCTTTGCTTCATCGAGGAAACTCGCCTAACAAAATTGCTTATATTCGTCGAGAACCGCTAAGTTTCAAACCAAACGATAGTCTAAGCTCGCTAGTCCATCATAGGACATACCGATTAGTTTGAACATATTTGCAGAGCTGGATGGTGATTCTTAACGGCAATATAACTTTGGAACTTACCTTGCCATCCGGTACTCATTGAGAGCCGCTTCCCAGTCGTGAAGCTTCTCGTACCAGCCTCCACGCACCCTCAATCGGCCTTTTAGCTTTTTAGCATATTCCAACACGCCTGCAGCGCCCTCTGGCTGTTGGAGCTTATTATTGATCATGATAAGTGATTCAAGGACTTCAGGTTCACTGGCTTTGTTCTTCTGAAATTGCTGCTCGCGGTAACGTAGAGCCTTGGCGTACGCGCGACTTTCAAACGCTTTTCGTGCTAACAGATTCACGTCACTAAGTAGAGTGTCATAATGTTCGATAAACTCGTTAAGATTGAGGATCGCATGCGTGACCTCGGGCACGGCCTGAATCGTCAGTACCTCTTGGAGGGCGGTGATAACCCGTTGCTTTTGCTCCTTGTTCAGTTCCAGCCAGCAGGAGAGGAATGCAGTGTTAAAGAGTTCCCTGCAGAACGCAATAAAATATGTTATCCTATAGACAAAGACTGTGTATATATGCCCTCTGGCGAGCAAATATTATTTATGCTAATAAAAGTTTTAGAGAAATCCGTACTCCGTAAAATATAGACGGAAATAAGTGTCATGGGATAAGACGGAATTAAAGTAATTCATGTATGCGAAACCTATTTTTCTCAACAGACAAATTATTAATGAAGATAATTTATCAGGAAGTTATCTTTATAGAGAAACCAGAAGTAGACGCAGAGTTTTAACGTGAGCTGAAAATTTTTAAAATGAAAAATTTCATCGCGCAATTATTTGAATGCAATCCACTCTGCATTAATTCAACATACATATTTGCTCAAACTTATGGTTTGAGCAAATATGTGTGTTGAATCAATGTATATATAAAAATGAAGAAAAAACTCCATACATACACGCGAAACGAACGATGGATGACAGATAACAAATATTTAAGTACTTGCCTATGTATAGGTGAGATATACGTGGTGACTGTACCACACCAACGAACAGCTCTGTCAGGCGCTTGTGACAGAGTGATCAGCTGGACAGAATCCAGCCACGTTAGCCAGTCTTCGGTGAGGACGTGCTTATCAAAATGAGCTGTCAACGTCACAATGAACTCCTCGCCGACGCGCTGTTTGTGCGTCACCGACGGATTTTTTTCTTTTGACTTTTCACGCAATTCACGCTGACGATGCGGAATAATGCCTGTGTCATCGTCGACGAGCGTTGACTCTTCGAGCACCTGCAATCAGACCACAGGAGAAATCAAATTTACGGCCTAATCGAATTTGAAAATACGTAAATGTGGCACATAACATACGTTGTGAACTTTGTTGTCGTTCAAATAGCTAATTGCTGACGATATACACGTACACTTTTTATGCACACAAACCGTGTTTGTTCAAACCGTACATTCTTCTGTGTAGTTGACCTTTCGGCACAGGTGAGTTTCTTAGCTGAAATTAAGGAGCGGTAGCTCACCTTATTACACATCGAATCGTAGATGTCCACTCTTTTAAGGCCTCCACGATTTCGTTTAATCGCTTCATCCACAGTCTCCTTGAAAATGCGGAATTTCTTCCTCAGTTGACACACCATCATCGTCATCAATGCGACGGCTTCCTACCCGATATCCGGAACAATCACATGAAGGTCACGTCAAATTAGACGGAAGCACCATCTCACGATATGACAAGTTCATGCTTGCAGGTTGTGTCTACAGCGAACGCTTGCCGTTGCACCGCTTTACTGATAACCTACTACCTGACTAGTTGCGCACTCGGCTCCATAACTAAGCAGGGGTTTAGTTAACGGTTCAGGCGGTAAAAATCGATAAATAAAACTTTACGTTGATGACCACTACTTAATCACTATAAATACAGAAGCCTATATATGTATATATATGTATACTAAGAGAGAGGTTGCCTAAATAAGCCGATTGCGAGACGTTGGGCGGTGTAACTTTTTTGGCAATGACAGACGTCGCCACTCACATCCTTGAGATCGTTCGAACAGGGACTATCAATAACGCGAATGAGTCCATGAATGATCATCGAGCCGAATTGGCTTACATCCAGGGTGTCAGCCAATTTATCAACGGTCATAATGGCCTTCTTTCTTAGGGGCTCGTTGTCGGCCGGCTGCTCAAAAAGTCGCACGAGTGGAGGCAGTAGTAAATGTAGATATTCCTCGAGCGTGCAGCCAAGGACGACCAGTGTATCAAGGAGTTTGTCTGTGACCCGCCGATCTTGACTGATATCGTTGGCAAGAGCCTTCAGTGCGTGTGGTAGCAATCGTGGTATATAGACCTTAAAGTCCGAACCTACAAACATTAAAAAGTTATCAAACTCCATGCTACTAAGTCGACTTATAGCACATTTCGAACTAAGTAAGAAGTATAACATTTCCCCCAAAAATATATAGTGGCATAGAGATATTGCGACTTTCTTACTAATACTAAAATCCTTTAACAACATTAAATTCCTCCGATTATTTTAACATTTTTTTCTCATATAAATTAGATTTCGCCCCATGGGTAAACAGTTTTATTAAGACATTTACCTTCTGACAATAAAGAAAGAAATATAGTACATGTTACATGACCTTCTGTTAGCTTAAGGAAAAATATGATATTGATGACGCGAAGAGCACATAGAACAAAGGATTCCGAACCTATTTACCCTTTTTCAATATGAGTTAGAACGCTGTTGATTAGTTAAGTGAGGATCATAACAAAGACCGCTTCGTTTCTTATACTCTAGCTCACCTGGGTTTAAGCCATATAGTCTACCACATGATTTATTAGATCTAACATGCGATTTTTGACTTTACTTAAAACGAAGCAGCATTGCAAATAGGAAAGACCTTTAAACTATAATCCCAACTTATACTCACCAAGAGCTCTTACGAGTGTCTGTACAAGGTCCATTACACCGGGGTCCATCGGCGAGTTGACAACCCACACTTCACGAGTACAAGCAAGAATTTCGTCGAGAAAGGTTGAAATATGTTTTCCCACGACTTCAGTCATACTAATAATGGGACCTAATTTGGCCTCCAGCTTGTGTGAACACTTTCGAGGGATGACGGTCAGCAGAGCTGGCAACAGCTGGGGCAAATAGGGCACAACCCGCATTCCTACATAACCATTTGATCACAACAAGAAATTGATATGGAGAATCAGGTTAGATATACAGGTTCTTCGTGTAGGGAAGCGAATATACTTGTGGCAAGCAATGATATTTCAAATAGATGGCGAATAAATGCACCATCACTAACATCTTATTACTAATGAAATGTCCACGGAAGGATTTTTGTTTGAACATTTGTTTGATGGTGAACTACTAAAAAAAAATTGAAAATTGTACCATCATATCAAATACGGTGAAAACGACACCCAGAAAGTGACTAATGAATGATGCTAACCAACTTCGTTGATTAAGCTGCCAAGCGACCGAGCTATAGCACAGCAACAACTGTCCTGCTGTTGATCTAGTAGCATCTTAGTGAGGGACATGAGTGTCATCGCTGAGAAGAACTCGTCGAGGTTGTTCGAATGCTGAACGAGCAATTCGCTGGCGTGGGACGATGCCCCTGTTCCCACGGCGCCAACGGCACCAACTCCCCCAAACGAGTCTCCGCTGTCGTTCGATAACGAGAGAACACCTCCTGTCACGTCCGACTCAATGGCGCCGATAATCAATTTGTGCTTGAACGGATCTAAAGCCCCAAGTAGGCCAAGTGCTCGAAGCACTTCGCGTTTTACAGTCTGACTCTGTCCCGTTTCAAGTATATGCAGTAGATTGCCCATCAAGTTCGGGTAACGCTCGTAGGGCACAACCACGAAGCCAGTTGACTCGACCAGCTGAGCTAGCGTCCAAAGGGCCATATCGCGTTTCTCGATCGATACGTGTTCTTGCATCATATCAAGAACGATCGGCATTAATTCCTCTAGGTACTGACTCATTTCGGGACCGGAAACTTCGGCCTGTTCGCCAACGGCACTCATTACCGCTACCGTTACGCCAACTGTTTGTAGATTCTGCGTTTGATTTGTGATTTTTGGCAACAGTACGCTTAATACGGGTTGCATATAAGGTTTGACTAGTTTTGGCGCGCTTGACAACAAATGAGCAAGCATCTTTGCAGATTCTTCTGTATTTCGTGACATTCCAGAGTATTCGAGTTCAGTGAGGATTTGAACAAGCACCTTACGTAAATGTGGCATAACATACGCCGGATTTCGCGTACTCAAACGTCCAATAACTATCAGGGCTAGCTCACGGATTTCAAATACCTCATCATTAAGAATGAGGAATAGTGCATCGAGATGTTCAGCCTGAGCTAGATGTTCATCAAATCTTTCCGTTAAGGACTCAAGTACGCATCGGCGGACCTCAGCATCCCGATCGGTCACTCCAGCACTCATTAGTTTCGACAATACGTCTTGTACAGTGCACATTAGCGTGGTACTATATTGCTTTGCTTGCCTCATATGATATAGCTTCGGAGATAGAATCAAGCAACACGTTCGTACTACCTCGAGTCGGATTTCCGCATGCTCCGAACCAAGACAATAATTTGCGATGTGCTTGATAAATGGCAACAGGGAATGATCTTCAAAATCAAACTGACCCAACGTTTTCAGGGCCTGCACCATGACAGCAGGCTCTGTGTAAGATTCAGGCGGACTTTGCGTACGCATCGGATCTCCGGGATGTGTCAAAGGCCTCTTCATAATAATTCGAGAAATAACATCAAGCAGGCCTCTTTGTACTTCTGATTTGAGAGATGGAATCCTTAAGCAAATCTCGTTCAGAGTTCCAGTTACGTGCGCCGTTAGGGGTGCTTGTAGAATGGGCGGAAGAAGCGCGATAATCTCTTGTTGAATGCTGGGTCCTTTGACGCGAACCAATAGAGAGATGCACGCGAACACAGCTGGTTCAGGGACGCCACGATCTTGGCGCTTCTTACCACCGCCTGGGTATTTTGCGTTGGCTTGGAGTGCTTCGGCAATTGTTTCGACAAACGGACGCGGGTCACCCAAGTGTTCGTCGCCAACAGCCAACGCGAGCATGCCTACAGATATGAAGGCATTGCCACGATCCTTCTCACGTTTCAGACACTGTTGAAGGTACACTAAGCTTCGATCGAGGTATTTCCGATTGACGAAAGGTTCCGGAGCGAACGCAGCCAGTCGCGGAAGAAGTTCCCATAGGGCCTTATGGATGTGAACGTTTCGTTGGGTCATTTGTCGCACGACGTGTGAGCAGATATTTTCAAAGCGCTCCAAGAGGAGACTTTTGCAGATTTTGCTTTCCTTCGTTGGAGTAATATCAGGTCGAGCGGTAACAGTTACCATATTACGTGATTGCTTCGGCCGCTTTTTGTACTTGAGCACAAATTTGTTAAAATTATGCGGGTCTTTTTCCTTTGGCCAAACAACGGGACTATTGCTCACGATGTCTTCAACCTTATTCATCTTTTGCTCCCACTCTAGGTTGGAAAAACGGAACAGCTCGTTAAGGACAAGCAAATTTCCATGGATCAGATTTTCCCGATTAAGACCTTTTGAGGTCGGTCCGACGTCTTTTTGTGGTGATGTATCTGCGAGCGCTGCAAGGACTTTGTCCAGACAGTGATCGTAATATGGCAAGCGTTGTCTTTCCCGAGGTTCACGGACAACGATGATTCGGAAGATTGCGCTTAGGGCCTGAACGGCGTTTTGACGCAGCTCTGTCTGCGGATGCTCAATAGGCAAGAAGATCGTATCAAAGAACCGTCCCAGAAACTTTGAGAAGAAAGTTGGATTGACCGTGGCTAGCTCTTTCAGCACAAGCACGGCGCTCATCGGTGCCACGTTACTGGGGGGCATATCTTTATCCGTCTCGAGTGACATCAGCGTGTCGAACGACGCCTGCACCTGGGTTTCGTAGTAGGGCTTTGCCGCGTTACTGGTATAGCTCTGCACTAGCATACCTAGCGCTTTGGCAGCCTGAACAATTACGTCGACATCATTGGATTGTTGGGCCGTTTTTATATAGCTTGAGTAGTGGGCGATGGTAGCGAGATCCGAGATTTGTATGAGGGCCATGATCGCCTGCATTGCCCCACGTTTCTGATGATTTTCTGGGTGTGAGACCATTTTGAAGATGTGATCTCTGAATTCTGAAACAAATGCCGACACCTCTTCCTGCGGGAGCGATCGAAATTCTGAGTTAACAAGCCTAGTTAGTTCCTTAGCAGCCGCCAGGCGCACTTCATCTTTTCTAGACTTTAGCCTCTCAACGAAAGGTGCAACACGGGCGGCCATAGCGTCCCCCGCCACTCCCGAGGACACTGAAACGAACACACAGCGAATAAAAGAATAGTTATGCATATGTGTTATTAAGTGCTCCATCCATGATGCGTATGCTTACATTTTATAGACGCGGCATCTAGCGCTTAGTGGTGACTCATTCATCTCTAGTAAATATATAAATATATATACGAAACATTCAGTGAAGTATTGGAATAATTAAGCATTCTATATAAGAGTGCAGAGATTTTCAGTTATTATAGTGTATCCCTATACATAAGAAAGAAGGCGTAAAGCCTACTGAGCTATATAGCAGACACTAGCCCTGCAACTGCTTGTGGCAACGTAAAACCCACTTGACAAACATATGACCACAAATATAGGTAGGTCTACAAGCAGGGAAACAATACATGTGGTCTCCGTAAAACGATAAAAAAAATCTTACGTTTTTAAATTACTAAAATAGTTTAAAATTTATGTACCACACATACATTCGCTTTATTAAAAGATAATCTTAAGAGAAAAACAGATATACTAATATAAGTAATTAATAATAAGGATAATAGTCAACTTACCTAAGGCGAACACTTTTAGAAAAGCTTGCACAAAACTTTATAACGTTTTGGCGAGCCGTCCTGATCGGAATTACGGACGAACACTAAAGTTTCAGATTTGACAGATCTTCTAAGACCTTGAGACTCGTACACTTCTGTGTACGAGTCTCAAAACCAAGATTTAACTGACGTTACGTAATTCTGTGTAACGTCCACAAAAATCAACTCGTATCGCCAAACAATTTTTGCTTTACTCCTCAGTGGAAAAAGATGTCTATTTTAAATACAAGCTGTTCTAATTTTACCTTTGCGAAACATGGCTAAAGTATCTGTGTCAGTCGGACAGTCACTCGGACTAAGCAAAAACGACATTATATATCTATACACTTCTACATGTAAACGGGGTGTTATTGAAAATGCACGCTTTAACAGTAGGCGCAACACAAAGCTGTCATAGTTTTGTAATATCATAATTTCTGTTAATCTTATTCCAAACCAACACGTTATAAAAGAAGCTGCTACTTCATTACTATACAATAGCTTTTTAAAACGTATTTTCTTCTTTATGTGCAACTCTTGCCTGTTAGAAATATTAGGGCTCTCACTACTCTATGAACAGGCGTAATGCGATAGTTATGTTTACATATTTTTCAAATGCAAAATCATCTTCGCTTCACTCAGTGCATACGGGTACGCATGCATTTGATTATAAAAAAAAGTGTTTCTTTTAAGTCGATTTACAAATATATGTGCTACAATAGAGACATACATTAAAAACTTGTTTGGCACGGTGATTATTACGTGCAAACGTCCTTGCATTCAGTTTCCCATCCCCTCTTCATGACTCTTCTGCGATTTCGATGTACTGTGAGGTTTCAGCTCGACTAATAAATGCTGTGCTTTGACTGCTCAGTTCTTCCATTGTGCTTTATTGCCAACAAAGCCGTTTAGCAAAACAGCACAGATCAGGGAGAAACATAACACTACCATACAATGAAAATAAAACGCAAATAAAATCAACAAAGGTGAACAGCTCCTCAAGGTACAAAACAGTATTGGCTTAAACACTTCCTTTACGTAGCAGCGATCCGAACAGATGACACTCTCAATGTTTCGACACTTACTTTTCATTCACGGCTTAAGTTACGTAGTTCATGAAGAAGGCTTGCCGGGCCGGGGAGTTCTGTAGGAAATGTTCATCAATTAATAAACAATCCACTAGTATTTAGCTTACACGGTAAAAGAAACGAACTCTGCTCTTTGTCCACGATTGATAACACCGTTCAGCGCGATTGGACAGATTGACACATCGAAATTGTTACACATGACAAACAAACAAAATGAAGGCCAACAAATCTTCAGCGGGTCGGCCTATGAATGAACATCGTGCGGAATGCTTGATAGAGTCCATTCGTGACACCATTGGCTAAGTTAATTTATATTAGTTCGATCAAAATCCTTCCTTTAGCTAAATTTGTGTATTCTGCACCCCCCAAAACAACGGAACACACTCCACTGTCGAAGACATTTTCTCTTTTACGGCATGCGTCCGCGCGTGAATCCTACACACTGAGAAATTCATTCAAACCTGACCCTCTTTTATCTGTGTCAATCACCTTTCACGCTATCACCTCTACCTGCCAAAGGTTGTTTAGCCTAACAGAGATACGAGATCATGTTTGCCTTACCGCAGCTACCCCAGGCAAAACGACGCCCGCAGAAAGGTATCAGGGGCTATCTGGAGTCTTGGTATTACGACCCCTTCCGCTGGCAGCTGTTGACATCGTGGGGTTTTTTCTTTGGCGGCATCTACTTTGCCCAGGAGATTGCCCAAATTAATTTGAGCCTGCCACCGACCGCATAGATAGACGAAGACCGTACGGATAAGCACATCGAAAACAGAACTGCAGAAGAACATCAGGAGTATCTGGCAAATCAAGTCGTCTATCCGTAATGTAAGTAGTCAAATATCAAACTCATACCTATTGGCTAATGCGGTGACCTAAACGGTCGATCTATAGGACGTGAGAATAAGCCATATCTCTCGATAATCTAAGCATTAACTATTTAGCATTTGAGGAGGATCCAGTAACGAAATTTGGATGTACGAGTTAATCAGACATCATAAAAACTGACTTGCTCCCAAATCTTCTAGACTAGTGGAAGATGATGTGGGGTTACGATTGTCACTGCTATAAATACCTGAGTATATATGAATATTATATATTAAGAATACATTCGTTTAATAAAATCAAAACCTTGAATTTCATGTCCCACTACAAATGTCTAGCACTAAAAGAGAACAGAGGTATTAGTATAAAAAATTGATCCATCGCTTTAGAATTCGTGCTAACATCTAGTTTTAATGTCGTATAAAACTATGTTTGTCGCATAAAACGCGTAGAATATATTGTATATATTCTGTAATGCTGTAACACGCCATAGCTTGTTATTAGACGCAAATGTCCATTTGTATTAGCTCGAAACATTATCGCATTTTATAACGGTTGAACTAATTCTATGAGTTTTATTGGATCAATATTTGTTCAAAGGTACCTTGTTAACACGAAGATAGACGATTCGGCTCGTATTTTTTGGCGAATTTTAACTTTTGATTAAATTAGTATTTGACCTGAACCAGTCGCGCTAGTATTATGTGTTTAAAAAAATCTGAAATGAGAAAATATTTTTAGCACGCAGTCTAGTAGTGAATGTTTTATTTTATTTTGTTTATAGATTTTAGGCGCTTATTCGTCGGTGAGAGACGGGCCTCGTTTGCTTAGTTCGGTAATGTAAATAATTTAATAACGTTGGCTGGATGAAGATGCTTGCTAATTATCGAATATGATAAAGCGTTAATGCTTCCACGATTTGTGCCTTTGGTTTTACAGTGAAGTTGTCTTACTGACGCTAATTTACCTTCACGTTGTGTTGTTGCAGATGTCAAATTACGAATGTCGCTATTTATCAACCAGTCACCAGCATCAATGTGGTTTCAGTACAACACTGCAATGTAGCAAGTATACATGAAATGGAAATAAGGGGAAATTGTTTTAATAATAATATATTTTAAAGGCCGCATTCATAGTTGTTTTCAATAAAATGATTTTGTTTTATCTAGCAGCATGTTACGTGAGTAGCTTACTTGAGTGGGAGCCTAATGCGTCAAATCGCATCTCTCTAGAGGCAATACTGCTAGGTATCCTGCGTTTTTTTCTATGGCCCTCAGCCAGTCGATCTGAGCTGCTACTGTGGCTGTAGGCTAATGGCCGTGATGCAGCTACTTCGAGCAGTTGACGGCTAGAATCCATTAATCAGTGAAATCTTTTTACCCTTTTGATTTTCTTCCCTCACGTCGAGATCGAGCCGTATCAGAATTTAGTAGATGGGAACAAAGTCGTTACGTTTTACCGATCAGTCAAGATGCCTTTTGAAAACAAAGGCACCAGAATTGATCTCCGTGATTCAACCTATCGCGCGCCATACACCTGTGCACAAGCTTCCTTTATGGTTCATCTGGATCTAACAAGAGTTCCAGTGAAGGGAAAGAATTATTTATGATTTAATTAAGTTGTCGAAGAATAGTTACCGTTGAATTCCGGTCGAGTTTTTTTTCAATTGATCGACTTCTTAATTAATATTAAAAGAGAGAAGATTCCAAGCAACAGACAGCCGCTTGAACACATAGGAACACACAACTGAAACTTGGCACTATATGCATATATATATAAATAACAGGTCGCATAGCATAATGAATATTTTAAACTTTTTCACAGGCTTTGTTTATTTGTTTTCAATAGAAGTATACGCCACGATAACCTTATTCTTCTTCTACCATTTGGATGGTATATAAGAATCTACAATGCGTCGAAAGGCAATTTCGACGTTATGCTGAGATATATATTTGTTTTATTAGAAAGTTCCCGGAAATACAAAAAATATGGTAATCGTCGTGGATGATAAAGACTACGTCTTAAACTCCCGCATTTTTGCCACCGTGATTCTCGTAATGTAAGGTCGAGCATGGTGCAATAGGAGTGATTAATTTTTGTTCACTTATTTTGGCTGCTTTATGTGAAGATTTTCACCATCCTCTTTTGTTGCTGGTAGTACACTTTAGTTCTGATCGACGAACAAACACTTTTAACCTGTAATGGATAGCATCTGCTTTAGACTATCGAACAGACTTTTGTAGCATTCAGTTGTATTCATTTAGTGGCGTAACGACCTGCCATTGGAATCAAGTATATTCCCGCTTTTTAATTTTCCGCTCAAATCCGTGCGGCACCCATTTTTTCAGTTTTCTGTCTTAATTTGACCAAAATGAACGAGTACGGTAATTTTACATACAGCAAACCTGAGTGCTAACATCAATGCACTTTGAGATAGATCGGCTTCTATCATAGTTCACAACTCGTCGTTACATAAGGCTAATTTCTTACTTCAAAATTTCCTTTCCAAAGTTTTTGAACTATCGGTTCACAGTGTTTCCGACAGTAGAACCTTTATCGAATACAAAATCGACTGTTTCCGTCGCTCTAGTTTGAATAACGCTGGGACTCACATTAGTAAACCACTTGAATTTTCATATCTTTCAGGGCTCATTAGAATCCCTATAACAAAAGCTTGAGTAACTATATCTGGGTAAACAATCTCAGTTTTCAAAAAGTCCAAGTGCATCTCTAGTACGGAATAAGTATCGTGAAATATCGCACCATTAGATAGCGTCATCTTGACATATTTGTCACGTTTCATACTGGAAGATGTATATATATATTAATAGGCTAGGTCGATTACCGGAGACTGCCAGCTAGCGGATAAAACTCTTATATACGAGATGCGTCCGAACTAGAAATTGCCGTTTTTAACATCAGATTTCCTTGTCAAGCTCGTACTACACATAAATCATTGTGGAAACCTTTTTATCCTCAAAATCAGTCTCGGTATGACCCAGACGCACAAGGTATTCTTTAAATTACACAACTATGATTCATAGAGAGCCGACCACAACTGAATTCATTATATAGCAACAGCTCCTCCTACCGTTCTTCTTTTTTCCTTAAACACATGCTGTTTTTAAACGCTTGTATTGCATTACAGGCTTATGAGTATAGATTGGGTGGACACTGCACGTAGCAGAAGCGTCGCATAAGGCCATGCTGGCGTAGCTAACTAACTGTAGCGTCGAATTGATACCGAAATGGAAGTGTGATAAATAACAATATTATACATATTAAAATAACAATATTTTCTAAATAAACGCTTGTATTAACAAAAAAGTTTTAAAAATAATTATCCCAGATAAAAATCACGCACGGCTTTAGTTTAAAATATGTTGTCATATCTTTATATATAGAATATTAGCCCCACCCATATAATCTAACGTCAATCGTAACTACATATCAACAGAAATTGAATGTAATTTAAATCTAACAGGTTTCTATAGGGAAGTAGAAGTAATTTTTAGTGGAATTGCAATCGACCAAAAATTTCTAAACGACCGTTTTTCTTATGCGTTTATCCTATCTCGACTCTGCACATTTTTGTGTCTCCATATAGAGCAAATTTTTGTCTGTACTTTCTGCGTGTCTGGCTGTGGGGGCAACTTTCTCCTTGTCGCGGCATTGTACTTTCCTGTTTCGACGGATCCCTTTAGCATATCGATTTCGCTAGTACCTTCAACTACGTTTACAACGTGGTTTACCACAGTGATCGTACCCAGGTCAAGCAGGCTGTGCAAGTTATTCGCAATGAAGTTAGCTATAGCCGGCACCGCACCAGTTACAAATAGCTTTTCGATCTGATCACTACAGATCTGCAAATGAGACTACTAACTATTGGGCACTATTTAGGCACGTAGTAAGGATTACGACAGTCTTACTATAATTATCATATGTCAGGAAGAGTCACTGGACAGTATTTTAATTAAGATTGTATTTGGTTCTACAGTGTTTCTCAGTGCCACGGCGATTGGCTTTAAGTAGATGTGTAGGGCGGTAAGCAAAGCTCCGCGCGCGACAACAACTTGCGTCTGATGATAGCTTATATACGCATACGAACATGGGTGGGTACAAAGATGTCGTTGATATCCGATCACACGATTATGTCCAGCAGGCAGCAGAACTGTGTCTGTGTCTACCATTTGTTTGATAAACAACCAACTTGCATGTTTGATTTAGTATTATTTACAGGACTTAATGGCGATCGACCCAAACGAGTGTGCACCATCCACAACGTACACAAAATTGCATGACGAGACGAATACTTCTAGGAAGAAATGTTGGCCTTTGAGCTCCTTCTTTCTGTAAAGTGAAAACATTCTATTCTTGAATGGATTCATGGAAATTACACTGAGCATTCTCTCTCACAAACTTCATTGTCAATATAGTTGGTTAGAGAAAATTATCAAAACAAGTCTATCAAAATGCGTTAAAAGTTAACTTGGGAGGTATGAACATAACCCCTACGCTAAAACACCATTAGATAGAGAGGGGTTTAAGCCGGTTCTTTCTAGGAAACTACTGCCAATGTCTGCCCAATGAAAAATGCCGAAATTGTTTAATTGAGTGGAATTCATTTTAAACTTCGCTAAGTAGATCACAAAAACAACATTTTGTACAAACCTATTTCTGTGAAAACACAAAAATAGTATCATCTTGGGGTGGTTGTGATTCTAGCTGTCCCAGCCAGGCTACTCGCGATATCTAGGTGCGTAGTATTTTTCAAATGTGCGATACATTTTGTACAAATATACACATCATTTGCTTCGTAAACATTTATGGCAGTATATGGCTTATGATAAAAGCCATGAACCGTGCACCTGGTTACAACACGGCAATTAGCGGTTCAGTACAATCGATGCGTTATTTGTAGATCTTTACACTTGCTTCAGTGAACTTGCCCTTCTAAGTCACGAGACATTCCCTAAAGGCAGGTGTAGGCGGCAGGTTGAAACGTCATTTCAAGTTCTCGATGCACAAGGATGTCCCGACAAGGAGGTAAACTAGCCGATTTCGTGCCGTGTACTGGAGTCCAGGAACATGCTAAAGATAGACAGCTTCGAGTTGATTAAGTTGTGTTAAAGAGTTCCCCTAGATGATTCTTATGCTATAGGCCGGTACTAGGTCGAATCGCCAGAAGGTTTTAGCGACTGAAAGCAGGTAGGAATTTCTGGTAATTAAACATCGATACGTGACGCGCGATGAAAAACTTCTGCTGTTGAATTAAAGAAATAGCCCGAGAAAGGTTCGTAAATGACATTCAATAGAGCACGCCTTGGGAGGGAATTTGCCCTCTCTTCCAAGTTTCATCGCCATTGTTTTCGTCAGATTCACAGTTAAGCCGAGCTAAACTGAGACTACACGTTGTCTAGCTCACGCTTACTAAACTTGGAAACGGCTGCCTCCATGCACGACTTAGCCGTCAGTGTACAAGATTATCTTCCCAAGGTTTTTGGGCCTTTGCGAATGAAAAGAATAATGGTCGCACTTTGAGTTTTTGCTATCGGCTAGCAGAGCCCTACAAGACGTCCTGAAAAGTCGGTTGATTTCGAAATCCGTGCTGCTCCTCCGGTATAACACTAGATATCTCTTGAGACTGACTTAGTCTTGTTGTTACCAAGGATTTTTTCCCATGCGACACTACGAGGTTGCAAGTTATGGTTCTTCTCACTTTCAGGGATGACTAGGCGATCTGTCCCCCTAGATAAAACGTTCTTTCAAATATATCCGTCAAACAGCGGCGTCCAGTAAAGGATTACGATTAGAGCATACCTTCGTTATTCATTCCTTGTATCCGAACCCGTATTTTACTCGAATGCAGATCTAAAAGAGCTTAACGATGTCCGTTATTAAACAATCAGCCTCGATAATGTTCTTTCATCGTTGATCGTTTGCTCCCAGGACCCCGAGCATACGCATAAATCTCTTAGTTTTGAATCGTTCAGTTCAAACATAGTGACAAGATAGTCGGTTAGAATCGATGAGTTGATCGGCCACGAGGCTGAAGTCCGTCGGAAAAGGCACTTGTATGGCAGGCTCTCAGTTTTTCAATTCAGATTTATTTCTTGCTACACGGGGTAACTTAGTTATTGCGAAGCATACTTCCTGCTGATAATTATTATATGGTTAACAGATCTCATTCCGGGCTACACCTCCGCGAAAAGCCTGCCCTCTTTCTGGCGTCTCCAGGTAGAGCAACAGAATTCGTTAAACTATGAACAACGACCTTAACTCCTTGCTAGCCCATGAGGCTGTAGGTACTGCTCTAGAATATTGTTTTGTGTTTTCGATATTGACGAGATCCCGCGTAACAGCACTTTGACAACGAGCTCGCTTAGAGTTTTGAAGGTTCCAGCATCGCGGAAGAAACTTTTTCCTTTTTTTCGGAAGTAAACATAAATCGCAGGTGTAAATCTATAGCAATGGGGAAGGTCACCCACCTGGTTCTTATAGAAAACTCAAACTCTACCATTAGCGCACCTTAGGCCAGCATTTTGTTGAGCAATAGTAAAAGCCCTGCAACTCAGATCCGGTTGTAGCCCTGGTTCTAGTCAGCACTAAAAGATCTATGACTTCCAGTGCTGAAGGTACGAAAAGCAACATCATTACCGCGCCTCCACAATTCTACTCAGCTTTTCAACATTTCGAGGATTTATGACCTCTGTCATGCAAGCAACCGTCTTTTCTAGTTCGCTACTGGGCGCCGGGGCATGACTCTGTATGGGCAATCATCCTGGGCAAAGCTTGACTTACCAAAGCACCTTGAGCATCGGTACCTATGGTAAAGAGGAAGAGTATAACCACTCCTGCAAGCCTGCATCAAGATGAGGCAAGCGGCGCCGAGGCTACTGCGACCGTGAGGTTAGTTTCGATGTGAGAAACTCATTACTGGTAAAGCTGATTTGTAACGGAGACTGAAGCGCTAAGGGTGCCGGAAAGAGTTGGCTATATTTCATCTTGTGACTTTCGCATGCTTTTTTTGCAGCTTGTTACGGAATGTAGTGTTTTCATTTTTTCCTAACCCTTCGAGTTTTCGCATCTAAAAAATCTTGACCCCCTTTGGCAACGTGATTCACGGTCTTTTCAGCTATTTCACCTTGGTAGCTGCAGCAACGGCGGTCGACCACGTGTCGTCGGGCGATAGTCAAAAGAAGAAATGAGAACGGAGAGTTTATTCAGGCACGTTTTGAGTCAATGTGTCATTACCTGCTTTACAATCAGCGGAGACAGTGGTACAGATGACGCATTTACCTCTGATGTGACGATGGAGACTTCAACTTGGAGCCAATTGTGCCAGCCACATATATGAATACATCCTTTTGAACTCCGTGCATTAATGATATTCTGTTTGTAGAAAGATAGCCACCATGTCGCTCGTACTTGCTATGTATTTCTCGGCCTGTGCTATGACATTACTGTCATACTTGTTCTTGAGACTTCGCCGAATTAAGTAATCCCCAGCCCTTGAGTGACCGGAGGCACCCTTTAATCTGCCCCCCAGGTCTGTTAGAAAAGCCAAAATTGAAGCTTTGGGGCCATCTAATACCTCGGTGCGCCAGTGCTTAGAAGCTAAAAAAGTTTTAGAGTGCGTCATATTCTGATTAAGTTGTGGTGCTCCGTTATGATCACTGCACGACGTAAGATTGAGTTGCAGGACCAATGATAGCCCCATCCCAGATTAGGCGTTTCTCCTCTGATTGGGTATTGATGTTATGCCGCCGCAGTGGGGCGATAATGATCATGCAAATGGGTTCAGTATATCTGGCTTTACGAATACCCTTAGGCAAACGTCTATTAAGCATCGAATGAGGTAATAGCTGGTCTGCAGCAAAGACTTGCGCTAACTGGCATGTTGGTGTCGTCAATCCAGCTATCTATGGATGTTGATCTATGGATGTGTTGTCCAGCCATGTCCCAGGTCCTACTCGAACTGGCAGTAACAACTTGCTTTTAATTTTATTGTCAGTGCAACGCTCAATAGTATCAGACTCAAGGAAACCGTTGTACGAATTCTTTAGTTTTACCCTCGTTAGCCACCTTCAGTCATAAACCTTGTTTTGCCTCTTTCTAGGACATTCTATAGCATATGGTAGAGCCCGGCAAGTAAAAGAACATCCTTAATGAAACGCTCACGTTACGAGAGAAACTGCCAACAAGCCACACTAAACAATTCACAGGGTATACCTAAGGATGTAAAGCTTCCATTTCCGAAAATATAGGGCGTATTGGGAATAAATTTTATACGGAACGCTGATATCTAATATATGATAAGTAAAAGCTTCTATGGATGCTAGCAGGAGTCGTTCTGGTACGACTGAAATTTTCTGTAAAGCATTTCTCGGACAGAAAATGGTGTACCGAAAAACTATAAGGAGATAGAAAGAGCCCGCTAGTAACGAGGTAAGAGGCGACACATTGTATCCTTGTTCTCTTATCATAGCGTGGTACCAAAGAAGTCTTGAAACATACCCGAGAAATATATACCGACGTTTCAATGCTATTCTACGTACTGCATTCTAGGTCGCAATACCGTGTGGAGCTTTACTCTGAGATACAGTTGTTGGGCCAGATCCAAATCTTCCCTAAGCAGAACTTCAAATCCATTTGTGATCCGACTTGCTTGAGGGTCTGCGAACGGATTGGAGGATCACAACAGTTTGGGTGTGCCTTAACTATGGTACTAACTAACTAATGTCCCTGATGGCACAATAAGAGAAGGATACATCCAATATGTTCTACCTCGGACGGTTTATGTTAACCTTACGGTAGGCTCTCGGAGCCACTGCCGTATATAAGGGCCGCTAGATTGGCGTGAACGAAGGCCGAGAGTGATTTTTCTTTTTGTAACGTCTTTACAAGACATCGTTTGGTATTCGGAAGGTTTCTGTGTAGTTCTGTTGTTTTTTCTGACCACATGCTTGAGTCATGAGTTAGCTTTCAAAAATATCTAGAACGAGCGCTATTATCTATAATGAACTGCAGTTTTGTACCAAAATCAGATATATCCACCGCTTACAGATATTTCTTCGTTGGAAAATCTACAGATGAGCTTGACGTTTTCTCATTGACGGTTTTTTTTCATGATTTCGACATGGCTGTCTCAGACAGGAACAGTCATCCCTAAATGGACAATAAAGAGATAACGGCAGAATTATTTGGCTGGGTTAAATGGGCATGAATGTTTGTTTGCTTGCCTCTTTGGGTCTGTGTGTGCATGTGTGAAAAGTGATATTGAGGGAAAGACCAGATAATTCATATTGTAAGGTTGACTTGCATGATTTCGAGCTGTAAACCCTTGACAGTGGTTTTCAATTAGTGAATCAGTTCGAGCAATAAGGATACCATACATCTCTTTCTGTGAGCCCCAGACGTAATAGGGATCGACTTTGGTTAACTTAGTCATAGCTATAGGACTTATTGCAAAGGACGATTTGTGAGGGCCTTTTTAACGACCTGAGGCATCATGAACGATTTGATTAAAGCCTTTGACTAAGAAATGGTTTGCATTTTTATCCGGTATCACTTCTAAATATCATTTCAGGCACTTGAGCCTTAGCGAAAAACGAAATTTTGTTTATATTCTTATATATTTATCACACGTGAAGAGTTATATATATTTATATATATCACTTCACGTGTTTTCGATGGAATGGACAACCACGTTAGCACCGCAATATAATAGAAACAAAGAGATGAAAATAACCAAACAAACACAACGAGGCCTCTTAAAGGCACATACGCGAACGGTGTTGCAATACAAAGTACCCTCGATAATTTGTGTGATGGGGCGGTTAGATTTGAGACTTTGCAAATCTGAGGGTATTTTCGGAGAGTTGAGGTCGGCCTAAGTTTGGCTAGGTGAATCTGTATGGAGGTTTTCTATTGCCTAAGTTCAGTAGCAACCTCAATTTGTTTTACGTAGTGTCGCTGCGTGGTATTCTACCTATGATATGCAGTAGGACAGAGTCCTGTAAGGCGGCATCAATAAACAAGTAGATGAAAGATACTGGCGACAGCATACAGGCCAAGAGAAATAGCAATGGACAAATTTAAGCGAGGGATAAGACGGCGAATTAATAGAAAAGTTGCCAGAGAATACCTATATCAGGACACTGTCTTTGTACAGATATCTTCTCTACTACCTAGGTTTCCGTTCATTAATTTGACGCTGTATGTCTCACGATATCCGAAACTCATATTTTGATCTGTCCTCACGTACTCGATACATATGAGAAAATATCTCACCTGGAACTGGTCTTGGAAGTAGTAGTCTCCACTCGAGGCACCATTAATGAGGCGAATAAACATGGTTTATAAAAGAAGGTAGTTGCCGTCTACCGATGAAAATGTGGAAAGGCACCCCCTAAACAGCACACTATAGACTTCAAAGCAAACGACTCACGTGAAGCTGGCCACCGACCTGTGGAATAACACAATCCGTATGTGAGGAAAATGTAAAGAAACACGAACGAGAAGACTAAAATAGAGCTATGTAAACTGAAATAAATCATTTAATGAACTTGGGACTACAAGAAAAACGGGTGAGACCTTCTCTAAACGTATTATTAACATTATAAACTGCAGCTGTACACGCATTTGTCTTATGATGCGGGTTTATTTAGATCTGCGTGCATGTTTATATTGCGGTTATTTTGTCGCATTTTATCCTAGGCATGTCTTAACCCATAGTGTTACTATTATATCGGTGTTGTCATTTTCTGTCCATGTTTCAAATACTGAGTATACTTAAATCTTCCTGCACCACTCCGGCCGCACGCAAATGTAGCTTTCTATGTAAATCGATATTGATCTTCTTTGGCCAGTTGCTAGCCATGCTTTGGATTTCTGATCACATGAACGACATCACTCACAGGTTATGGCACCCCCGATTAATCACACACCTCTATTATTTTTTCGTATTACTCGAACCCACATTTAGAATCTACAAGCTCTAATAACAGTCGCATCTGTAGTCATTACAGATGCGAATGTTATTAGAGTTAACCATCCTATATATATTGTTATTTATAGTTTAATATTAGCTAGTTCTGCAATAGCCTGCAGAGCTATATATATGTTAATCTAGCTTTATATAAAACTACGTCTTAGAATTTTTCCAACCAGATTTATATATAATAACGGACAATCAAACACGAACAAGCTTAACTATATTATCGTTTTTGACAAAAACGTCCTAAGGCTCTAATTCCGTTGTTCGTTTCTACCGTTTCGTTAGACACAGCTAAAATGTCTGAAGCATTTAAGAGGTGATTACTTATCATGTAGAATCTTGCAAATTAACAGAAAAGAGATATTTGTAGGAAATAAATAGTTCCATATAACAAAGTTTCAGACTATCATATGTATTTTTTAATTGTGCACACCGAAAATTGCTAAGTGTTTGAATATTGTGTGAATGTAAAGTACCTGCTGGTTGTTGGTACTGTAGGCAAATGGTGAGCTATTTTCCTAATCGCGTTGTTATCTCTAGCCAAATACGACACCCGTTCGAAAGCGCCCACTCGGACGGCTGGGGGAGTAAACGTTACGATAGTACATATGGAAATTCAGAAGAACTGTAAAGTGGAATCTTTAATCGACAGCAATTTCAGCATATGTAACACTTGCTCTAGGAAACTTGCCCTACTAACTAGTTTCTTGATTTAAGCGAACTTGTCGTATGTTTTACTGAGCAGGGGGTCTTTCGTTACATTGTACAATAGATGAAAAGGTGTCCGGCTTTTAACTTTTCAGGCACAACGGTTAGCAAGGGCCCCACCTGAGCAGATATTGGTGCTGCCGGACTTCAGATATGAGTCCTACATATTAGAAAAAGCTATACAACAAAACTCGCTTCTGTGGTTTATACCATATACATATGGTACCTCTGAAGGGGTCAAGGCGCGTCTATACGTACACAGCATTTGAATTCATCCCTATACTGTTTGGCCTCTGAAACCTGATCATTCGATAACTTCTGACTCTTGTGCATGGCTTGCCGTCAGCTGGTGTCCTGTTGTACTTTTTTGCGCATCCTGAGCGAGGCGACAAATTTGGCAAAATCAATTTAACTAGTTTTGCCCCTTGCAAGTTTTTAACAATGAAAGTAGTTAACTCATACGTGCATAGCGTTGTTCGCCTCGTATCGCATTATAACATAAATACGTTTTTAGTGTTTCTTAATCGTTTCGATAAAAAACGACACGATTTACTTTTAAGTTGAACAGTGACTTGGCGCTCTTCTTGAACACCTCCCGTTCTTCTCAGGTTCTTCGTGGTTGTCCAGTGTAGCATAGCATTCGGAAACTCTTGATTTGTTCTAAGAGTCACTTACAATTGTGCTGAGACAAATATGCAAAATTCAGTCAGAGTGTCATAGATGACCGCTACTGGTAAAAAATCAAGGGAAGATAAATTTTTAACGCCTACTTAACTGTAGATTTCAAATCTAACCAATTGAAACGAAACGTTGCAGGGAGCAGATAAGTGAAATTGTGTTTCCTCAGATAAAAAAAAACTTGTAGCAAATATCATATGTAAAGAGTTGTTTCTACTTTATTAGATACGTCAAATCGCAACAGTTGATAACGTAGAGTCTAGCAAGTTATGGATAATCAACTTTGCATAATTCAGAAGCAGATTTGACGTCTGGGGGAAGCGTCACAATTGCAAAGATATAATGAAAGTGTTTTCCTATGAAGAGCAAGCAGGGACGAAGATTAGTGATAAAACTGATTACGAACTGCTTTATCCATGGGTCGATGTATTTTTTTCTGTTAAAAATTTCACACTGTAAGCTAACGTTAACAAGCGAATTACAATAAAATTAAATTTTCACTTCCTCTGAACAGCACAACCGAAATAGACCCGCTACACCACGAGGTAAGTCTCTAACAGCTACTGGTTCTGAAACGTTTTAGTCATCAAGAAAAAAAACGACCATTCAAAATCCAACGTCTTGATATCGTTTGCTGTGTAAGACATTTCATCAAACCCCACACACAGCGGCAACTGCTTGTTCGCATATGGAAGATCGGCAAAACTTCGATTCCAGATACGCAGCACTAGCAGAGTTCAAGTTAGTCAAACCAGACGGACTTCATAGTTGATCAGAAACGCCTCTATGTCTTCACCACGGTGCCCAGCATGCTGCGTTGATTTCGATGAAGTATTCCTGCTCTTGGTGTTAGGCATACGGGTTCCTCTAAGAGGAAACTAAATTTACCTTGTTTGAAAACAGGACTAGTAGCCCGTTTTCTTATGTGAAAAGGAGGTGATTCTTCTGCAGTCAGGAGCGAAACTTAACTGTTTATCTTAAGTAATACGTTGAATGTCCACACTTTAATAACACGACAAATATCACACCCAATGAATTTTAGCGCATGCATGGTTGCCTCGCGATGCTTTGTTTATGATAAGCGTAAATAAAACACTCGAAGAGTTCTAACATGAGCCATCCAACTTGGCATCTCTTAATCAGGCCGTAATTGCTAATGATGAGACATAGAAAACGGTCTGTTAAGAGCCTTTAAGGTTAAAAGCTATTTGCATACATTATTTGAGATAATCTTTTTCAGGGCGCCCGTTTATGACCCAACTATCTACTGCTCAGAAAAATTGTGTAACTTGCACGCGCGGCGAATAAAATTGTCGGCTCAATTTAGGCCATTGTTATCGAATCATAATTTGCTACTGTTTAGTCTGCAGCCTGCTACAGCTGATATCCAATGTTCCACAATAGTCTTTCTCGCAGTGGCAGTTCTTTCGCTTCAGCAGTCACCCATATCTGCCGTTGACCGAACATTTTTGCGTGCCGCCGATCAAAATTTATCCCTTATTAATAAAATATATCTCGTCACATACCAAGGTAGTTAGTTAACCTTAATGAACATTTGACACATATAATTCGGCGAACCTCGAACGTCTTAGCAGGAAGAGTGTGATGACTGAACAAGTCAGATCTCTTTGTTGTGACGGTGGCACACATATATATTGTTTATTATTGAGCTTAGCTCGCGCACCTCATGGCTTCGTAGTTGCGTCCAACAGGCTCCAGAGCCGGAAGCACTCGATGCCGAGAATCGGCCAAAAACCTATTTCGAGCCTAGTACATGTACTCGTTTTCCTTTGAAGGATGCATGTGATTTAACTCGAGTCCGCCAGCAGCGGCAACATCAACAGCGACAACTCCATAAGCTAGTGTCAATTACCAGGCATGAGCTTCACACGCAGGTCCTTGTTTTTTCTTTCTTTGGATAGAGCTTTTTCTGAACATGATAAAAAAACCTTCAATTTTTCTAGGAACTTGAAACGACCAGCATCATGAGCCACACTATGGCAACGCAGAATCAGCATCATACCCCTCGCAGGTCCTGTCAGCAAACGCACCGCGTTTTATCAATGAAAGGTAAAGTCTTCCAAAGAGATCAACTGCGGTGCTTCGAGCATAGCTAGTTGTAATCTATGATTCGGTCTGTACAAAACACAGAAAAAAGCCCAAGGCTGAGAGGGGGCTATTTTTGGGGACGGCTGCAGCGCGAATTGGCGCTCCGCAATCTTGGTGTTGATGTTGTTACCGTGAGCTGATGATGCGGGGCGTCTTTAGCCGCTGCCGATCTGATCAATACATTATCTTGGGTGCACCATCATCTCCAATAACAGAAAGAGCGGAAGGCAGAAGTAGGCGTAGCAACAGAAGCAGCGGCTGCCATGGCAGCCGCAGTACTACAAGCGGCGCGTCCCCATCTCATCGACGACGCCATAAGTAGATAGACAAAGTGACCAAGTGACTGAAGTTACTGATGAACAAACGTCCACATTCATTCGTACGCGGCACTTACTCTTAGCGCAGCAAGAGCATTGCGATTAAGTGAGGCAGGGGTAAAGACGGGGAAGGTTAGATTAAGCGGTTGAGTTCAGGCCGTATGAGCCGAAACGCGTTCGATGTACTATTACAAGCTTTGCCCTGCTACCGCTGATTGCGACAGGTCTATTCTACGAACAACAACAGCAGAAGAAGCAGAAGTAAAAGTCAAAAGTTTGCCGTCACGTCGCGGCGTGTATTTGACACAGCCGGACGTAGCCGATCGGGGCGCCGCCGTTCGCTCTACTAGCTTGCAGCGGCTGCGGGAACACTACGGCTAATATCGCCTATAAGTGCCATCAGCAACGCCGCCACCAGCGCGAGCAGCAGTAGAAGAATCACCAGCACCACCAGTATTACTATTGCCGCCGACGCCACAGTGGCGCGCGAAGACCCCGCCCACCTTCACTTTGTCGCCCTTTCCACAAGGCCTCCATCGAGCGTCAGCCCTCTCCTTGCCGGCAGCGGCCAGCGCCGGCTGAGCTGCATTGAACTCGGGATCGTGACGCTCTGATTTGAACTGGACCAGCCGGCGACTGGCCGAAAGGACGAGCAGGACTTAGCCCAGCCAGAGCAGGCACGGAGATAGGCAGCCACTAGCGCGGCAGCTATAGCTAACAGCACCGGGAACAGCAACAACAGCACGAAGCACTATAGGCCGCAGCATTCGACCCGCCACTAACAGCAGGCGGTGACCGCACGAGCAGCAGCTACCAGAAGCCGGACCGCGAAGGATATGATGAACAACACAAGAGAACGAACGAAAAAGAGACGAATCGAGTAGTCATCGTAGTGAGTCTTTCTTAGCCGGCGTTGCTGGTGCTTTGCCACGGCGAGAGCCACTGCAGCAGCCCCAGCATCAGCAGCACAGGATCCATTGGTACCCGTGCTGGCTCCTACCCAGACGGCTACGACAAGCGAATGAACCCACGAACATACGGAGAGCCAGCCGGGACAGTTGGGAAGACAACGATCAAAAAAGATTTCGTTCGTGCCTGCCCGCCAGTGCGCCGAACAGAATAGCAAACGCAGCAGATATCTGGTGCCTGCCTGCCTGCCTGCCTGCCTGCGTGTGTATGTGTACGGCGCCTCCGCAGGTAGAGGGATCACTATCGCAGGTTTAGCAAGCTTGACGAGAGGGTTAGTCCGGCACGCAGTCTGACCGGCTGTACTGACTAGCTAGCTGATGATCGGCCGACTGGCAGATAGGCAAGGCAAGCTCATCCGGGAATCCTGCGGCGCACGCATGGAGTACATGGCGACAAACCACCGAAGGTCTACTACGGGCCGAACTCTACCATCGTCATCCGAAAGAATCGCTGTCATAACCATCATTAGAGGATAGAACAGAGCAAGGAGCTATCACACAGCAAAGCCCTAGCCATCCACGACCGTGGATGTTTTGTAGGTGTAAGCCTCAGTACGTATACGCATAAGACATGTTTCAAGTACTGGATATATTTTTTGTGTTCCAGGATATACCTGTTGATTCATGCGCTAGTGGGCCTGCAATTCGCCGCTGTGAAGTGCGCAACCGCCTTTGAAAGAAAGAAGAAGATTGCTATATTATCGCCGCTTCTATAAAAGCACGGCCTTCGTTAAGTGGCTGGTGTACTCCAGCCAGCCCAACGTGTAGTGAGCTTTTGTGCAAAAATTTTCAATAGTTAAAACTGAGGAGAACGAGTCAACTCTGTCCTAGGCTCACCGGTGTTGTTGTTGTTGTTGCTGCTGTTGTTGTTGCTGCTGACGTATTCACCTGTGCTCGTCGTATCGCCTCAACGTTGATCGTTTTTATACTTTTTGTGCGTTCGAATTTGAAGTGATATAGTGCGGATGCGGTCGTTGTTTTTGTTATGAAGTGAATCGGATTTTTTTGTTGTTGTCTTCTTTTTTGAATTTTTTCTGCCAACTCTCGCCCATTCACTGCCCTTCGTCAACGGATTGATCGTGATGCCCCTGGCAGTTCAGGGGCAGGTGAACTGACAGTGGTCAGCTTTCTCTTTCCCTCTCTCAGACATACTCAGACCCCTATATTCATCAAAGTGCTTGTTCGCTAAGTCAGAATTGGATATAACAACGACCTAGGAGCTGCCTCAGGGTGTCGTTATGGTAACTTTGCAAGCGACATTGTGAGTACCAGAACGCTGGTGTTCGAGAGGATACCTCGAAATCGACAGTGTTTTCTCGCTGTGCTTAAGTGTGCAGGTGTGCAGTGCCTTCTGTATTCGTTTGTGTATGCGTCTATGAATGTGTGGTGTTTATTAGTGCGAGACTGTGAGCTTGTTGCTAACACCGTGCTTGTCGCCAACGTGAACTCTGCTATAGTATCACGCACTAAGATTGATACAGGCATCTCATGGAGGAGGTACCGTCAATACCGGGGGTTGGAGCCCTGCACGGAGCCGCATCGGCGTTCGCGGCGGTCCACGGAGCTATTCCAGTTGATCAACGAACTCACGAGGGTCGTTACGTATGGGAACCGCGCATCAACCCCTTTACCGGGTAAGAGGTTTTTTTTGACATTTCCGATAACAGTTGTACTGAGCAGGAGGGTTATAATTAGTCACTTTTAAGATTCATATGTGATATGGCTTGATAACGGAATTCTAGGTACTAGCTATGCATACATTGAAAACAAAATCATCCTAATAAGATGTAAACTGCTTTTCAATTTATGGTCAGTATACCCCGTTGGTAATAGTTTTGCTTTGCCTATTCCCCAGTTGACTAAGATCGGCCTTATAAACTCATCGCAACGCACGCGTATACATAAAGCATTACATGCATATATGCACATTCTTACTATCATTCGTGGCCCGCTCTTCAACTTATGAGAACCCTTACGATGTAGTTCATTATCATCATCGTTATTACCTGAGACACTCGTGCTCTGTAGCAAATCTAAGTGCAGTTCCAAAATTCGATACGCTCTGCGATATCATGCCCGCTCCCCTGCAAGAGCGTTTGCTATTCATCTCACCACAAAGTGCTCGCTAGCACCTGTTGCCGTTCCGAGAATCGACTTAGCAAGTAGGACAAGGGGTCCGCTTGAATTAGCAAAAATGTCCCCAGCAAAGTTCAGCGCCAGTGTATGTGCAGAAATTTCAGGGTCTAGATGTGAAGGTTCGAGACTAGGAAAAAGTATCATTTGTTTCGTGCTGGGATCAGCTGTCTGAAGCAATGTTTGGACGCAAGGCAATACTGAAAAGCAATACGTGTCAGGCCTGAATTGACCTTCTTCTGGTCGTTTTATATGCGTCTCGTCTGCTTAAACGAATTCTTTATTTCGAGGAGCTTAGAGCAGAGGATCTTGTCAAAAATAGTGTTGAAATAATTACATCCCGAATCGTTCCGTAGCTATATTTTTCTAGCTGCTTGTTGAGACTGATGGTATTTGGAAATAACATAACCTTTGAATCGGCTATGTCCATGACCTTCTCTATGCAGACTGACATTGAACGGCATAGGACCAGCTGTTAGCTGTTCCACGATCTTCAACAGCTATAAGATGTCTACGTACGAGAGATACTCGAAAATGATTTGCCAAATTGTAGCCATGATAATTGCAGCATTTACAGCAAAAATATCATTGGTAATATTATTTCAGCCCCTTACCACGATCAGGATAGAGAAAGATAAGGATACACTTGTTATATCCTTGAAAATTCGCTATGACTAAGTTGTTTCTGGATTTAAGCTAGACTTATTTTACAGCTGGCAGTTTTTTTATTTTACTCAAGCACACATACCCTTAGAGTATTTGCTATACACTTTTCCCAGTAAACTTTACGAGTGCAAATCAAATCCGTTCTCAAGAATCGGTCTATTTAACTGGAGTCATATTCACTTGTATATACATGTATTGTTTATTTCTCGTTTGTTAGCTGTTTACTTGTCGACGCCGTTATCAATGGGTCGGCCCGTTATTCTTTTCACTCATCATGATCTTTGGCCGTTTTGGACATTTGATCGCTAGTGGAAGAGAGGTAATGCGTAGCAGGTTTTTTCGGGAGCATATCCGTCACTGATTATGAAGAAGCCTTCTGGTGCCTGAAAGAATATTTGGGGGCTCCCACAGACCTAGTGATGCATCTGTCGTTTTTCGCATCGCCGTCGTCGTCACTCACTGTCGGAACGATAGGTCTGTAAGAGGAACAACACTGGATCTGAGTTGGCTACAAATCATAGCGGCATCCTAGGTCGCCTTTTACAAACATCGTGTCCTTAGAATAGACTTCCATCATCTTATTGCCACATTTGCATACGACCTAGTGCATTAGCTACGGCAATTCCGCGTCTGGCTGTTCAGTCTTGTACTTTTTTAGACTTCCGAACGTTGAGCAAAACGCACTAATGTACTTCCGTAGTTCATTGGGGTCTTGTCGTTGATCGTATTACCCCTGCATCATATTCAATTGTTAGTTCGCTCCAATCAGCGGAGCAGTTTCGTGTCTGATTTATGCTAGTTAGACACCTGGGACGAGGAATCCACTGCTATCATCGTCACCGCATATACAAAATCACTGCCAATGCCGGTAAACAAAAACGTACTAGTTAAAATCCTTCCGACACATCTTCTATTGAAACTACCTAAATAGAAGCTTAAACAATCAAGTAATGTCGGAGTTGGAGTAAATAAAATGTACACGAAAACATGGCATCTAATTCTAATCTCAAATAGTTTTTATAGAATCTTGCTAATCAAGGGTTCATCGTTTCTCATTTGATCTATTCAACTTCGACATTTTAGTATTCAACGGCACGCGTATTCGTTGACCCCGAGCAACCTTTATCAACGGATTATTGACAAGCTCCGTATCTGAATAATACAGAAGTGTTCTTATCGGAACGTAGGCTGAGCTCGATCGCTAAACAGCAGAATGGGTAGAAGCTTATAGTGTACAATAGTAACTGTCAACGCTACAACAAGCGCAGGGTTGCTTGATAGGTACTCATAGTGGAAGCCAGCCACAATATCAGTTCGCCATGTTAAAACTAGTTCATATGTTACTAGGAGATGTCTGCCCTGCGTTAGCGATTAAACCAAGTAAATAGGCAAATGTCTACGATTGTAAAATCAGGCGACGATTTCCAGTAGAAGTGGTTCACTCAAGTCACTGCCCTCGTATGGCCATTGTGAACCAGCCTCAGATCCTATTTCGGTAGTACTACAATGATGACCTGTTGTAGCTTGCTCCTGTCCTCAACTCCCGCCTTGGCAAACTAAACAGGTTCCCGCCTAATTTACAATGTACACTGAATATTTATACAATTATTTTTTAATTTATACAATTAGAGGCCTTTTCCCGACGAGCGAATTTAGCCAAGCATATGTATGCATATATATATATATATATATACATGATTGACGAAAAAATTTTTTTAGCTACAAGTCACATATCTCAGGTATATGTCAATTCGGGGCTGGTCCCATTCGAAAGTTGGGATTTGGCAGCAGTAGGTGCGCTAAAATAGCCTAAATGAATAAAATGCTAAATGGACCTTTTATTGTAGTTTCAGTTTAGGAAATTTCGACGTATAAAACACCCCTTGTAGTGATCGGCCAATTACGGACGAAGCTGATGAAATGCTTGTGGAAACGGAGCAAGATCGACTCGTGAATAGCTATGAGATCTGCTAAGAAATAATCTATCAATCGGCAGGCGGTTTTAAACTATTTGAAGGAAGCTGGCTACAAAGAAAGGCTCAATGGCTGGCTCAATCGCGTAATCCATTTGGCGCAAATGGATTACGCGATTGTATTTCCACCTGCAGAGCCCTATAGAAACACAACGGAATCGAAGTATTTCTGGAGTGGTTGATCATGGCCGATGAATCATAAAAAATAGGCTTTTATAATACTTGCTCGGACGAAGCTCGGACTGACACTCCAGTTATGCTACGTGTTTAGTGGAACTGGAAAGGATTCGTGCATGATGAGCTACCCCCACCAGGGAAACCGATTGATTTAGACCTACACTGTCAACGATGAATAAGACTGCAACAGAGCATTGAAAAGTTTGTTTGCTGAGAAGAAGCTCTCGCGTTACTCTCCTCTGAATGACACTGGTCTGTGTCGTATCGGTATTTTTCTTCGTTTTCAATAAAGAACTTCATTGCCCCGGCAGGGTCATCGCGACGGCCACTGCTTATGCCAGTTGGTGTCGAAGTCTTACGGATACCATCACGACGGTTAAGGCGATATGGTTGGCTATTTAGCGGCTCGTCTAGTTGGCTCGTTCTTCCGTTTGCTCGAAAGGATGTTTCCTCTATTCGGACTGCTTGTCTTATCGTCATCACTGTTGCTGTTGTTAGGATTATTATTATAACTATGATCGTTGTCGTCGTCACTGTTCTTTTTCTTATTGCCTTATAGATTTAACAGCGTCCACGGACTCTCGCTGTTGCGGCTAAGTGATTCATTTGCTTTTGTCTTCTATAGGGCGAGTAGATGTACTATTAAACTTATACAAGTTACGGTAACAATTTAGCGCGTCATGATAGCCTTTCCCTTTCATAATATGCGTGAGTGAGTCGGTATGATGGATGTTCCGTACTGCTTACACCGTTGTTGGCTGCGTTCTCGTTCGAGCCGCGTCACTGATTTTTTTGCCAGTTCGTAGTTTTGCCCGTTCATTTGCCGATTCGTCCGTCGACGTTCCAGCAGTGGCCCCCGCGCGAACATAAGCCACCACGTAGATAAATCATCACGCGGGCGGAAATTTTTAGCACCGATACCGTAGCCGTTCGTCCGATTCTTGTTGGCGCTTCTCGACGGCGTCGTGTATCGTTCCGCAGGGGTATGCTGACGACGATTTCTTAGAAGTCTGCGCGTGAACAGATTTCGACTTGATTGGCTCACACCTCGAACTGCTCTGCTTAGCGTGGACGAATAGATTGAGTTGGTGGACCGCTTCCAGACCGGTCAACATAAGCGGGCGTCCGGTTGCTGCGTATTAATCGACCCATTGGAAGGATGCTTGTTTAACTTGTCGTTGTAGCATCATGGGCAGCAGGAAAACCGAACACGGCCACCGAATCGACTATGAACTTCAGAGAGATCGTCGGACCGCGGCGTATTTGTCTTAATATCCTGTAGCCACTCATAGCAGTAATGCCACTCGCCTAACATCAACATGTTGATACAGGTTGTGTCGTATGCGTAAAATGTGCCTATTAACGTTGTTTTTTGGCCATTCTGAAGGAGAGGAACACAGGGGATGGGGGTGGCAGACAAAGCGTACAATTTTTTTTTGCTGCGTAGTTACCGTGGAGTTCCCTAAGTAAACCACAAGCTTGTGTTGCATTATAATGTTCAAATGCTGCGTCGGCCTTCAATCTATTACCACCGAAGTGGTTATGATAAGAACATCTAATTTTGCGAGGTCGATCTTCTTGCGAATCAATAGATACCGAACGTACTCCAGTTGGAAGTAGCCTGCTTGAATACTGATATGCTCATTTAGCAATGCGTTCGATTAATACTAATACGACTGATTATGTCGTCAGCTTTTCACGCGCCGGACTTCGATCTGCCGTCACGGTCCGAAATTGATAAGTTTTCATATATCGTTGCGATAGCTATTGCACAAGTGACTGATGACAGCTCATGTCTGTGTTCTGAACCTCATTTCTCACTAGTGACACAATAGATGGAATTTGAATTACGGAAAACTATTACTTGCTCCTAAATCTTTCTCCTTCACCTTTAAGGTATCGTCCCATTGTTCTCACCAACGTGGCGTCTTTCCACTTCATGTCAAGTTATTGTTACCCTGAATTTACACTATTTTTTATAGAGTAAACTTTCGGCGCATGTGTCATGCATACCAACGTTGATTTCATTTAGGAATCTTTGTTTGGCATATTTTAGCAATTTTCGCATTGACTTTTGCTATCCTAAGCCTCTCTATCTGAAAATAGAGTATTAAATGCACGCCAAGCGCCTCCTCTACTCAGCTTGTCTCAAAAAGATGCTGTCACTTTGGTCTCGGTTCGGAACAATTTATTTCTCCGCTCGGTCACTTGCCTGGCTAGCTGGCTTCAGCTACTGCATATTCGATGTCAATTCGATTGAATCTGCGACAGACAAACAGGCTGACAAACAAGTTGATAGATCAAGGGTCCGACAAACCGCACTACGAGGCCCTCTTTGATTCCTCCACTTAACTCTTTGCCTTCCTCGACACCGTTTCCGAGACAAAGTGTACGGAAAACACGCATCCGACAATGTGCAGCAAGCGTGAGAGTGACCCACAACCGTTAAGGCAACTCTACGTTTCGGCCCATCAACATCATGTCAAAGCAGCCTTTGCAGCATCAAACCGCTCGACCATGTGACAGGACAGTGCAGAGACGGTAACAGCCGTAGAAGATCTCTCAATCGCTAAAGCTTCCCTTGAATTCACTGTGGAACAGTACTAGCATCAACAACTAGGACGATTACAGTGTCCCGGTCTAGCTCTCGAGCTCTGATACTTCAGCTGACCCGGGCTTTGGCCCAGCGTCACATAACGACACAATAAACCTATATATGTTGATAGCCAAATCGAAGGATGTTTTCCGTTGACGTTGATCGACGGAGGGAGATCATTACTAAGTCAGTAAATGCAACTTCGAGGGGATATTCAATCGGGATTATGGATGTCGATGATGACGATGAAGTTCGCTTGTCGGATAATTGTCAAAATGTATCTATTTGTGCGGCAGTAAATAGCTAGTAACCACTCTAAAAACACTGACGTTAATACCTTATTACACGTATCGCATAGTTCGATTAAGAGATAAATACACGTATCGTAAACTATCAGCCAGCAGCGCCGAGTCGCCCATGATTCTTGCCATCAGCTATTGTTGCACTTCATTCAACCCGTGAGCTCGCTCGTTGCGCATCGCCGTCTGTCTGACAAATCTGCCATAGGACCACGTGTAGCAGACAGCGGCCTTGTTACGGTTTTGTTGGCATCCACAGCTATTGCACGTTTCTTTCACACGATCGACATTTGTCGGTTACTAGTCGCCGTCGTCGTTACCGCCGCCGCCGAATCGTAGTAAAATTGGTTTCTGTCTTGTTTTTGGTCGGGCTGTTAGTCTGCGTCCGTTGGCTAATCCTCTTTTTTCTTCATTGTACTGCTACGGTCTTCCTCTGACCCGATCACTGATTAAGGAGTCAATGCACGAGGAAGAAGTTGGACATCCACCAAGAAAGGAGACCCATTACCGCAGCTTTCGTCATCTTCGTTGTCGCCGGCCAGTGTCGACATCACGCTGCACTCCGGTGATGAAACTTTAGCGTTCTTACTCCGTCTTCGACGACGGGAGGCGGCAGCAGCACCAAACTTATCCATCGGCAGCAGTTTCCGCCTAGCGCCTTCTTATGATTGAATGCCATTGCTTCTGCTGTCGCCAGTTTTTTGCTTCTAGCATTTATGCTACTGTTGTTGCTGCTGCCACCGCTGCTGTTGTTGACGCAAGTTAGATTGGCGTCTCCGTCTTGAACGATCGGAGTTGGGAGAGGACAAACTCGTCCATCGATAGAGCTCCAGGTCCCCTGTGTCTTAGTCTGTCTCTTCGCGTGCACACTCGCTGTTGATAGTTGCTAGCCTTGATCGGTAGATCCTTATGTACGGCGAGCTCCAGACGGACCCTGAACGAATTCTTTTTGTTTGCGATCTCCGCGAGCCTTATTTGGTTTTCTACTTTTCGTTTCTACTTTTTCATTTTTCTTCTTGAATCGCTTCAGATTCGACTTGTCGCTGCAGCCGTTGAAAGCTGCCGCTAGAAGGTTTGACGAAGGAACAAAACTCACGAAAAAAGTACACTTGGGCCTAGCGACCCAGCGGACCCCTCGTGGTGTTTTGCGAACTAAAGGAATAGGCAGAGGTTCGTTGGCCAGCAAATGCTGCTTTTTAGTGCTCAATGCATCTCATTTTCCCTCTTAGTCTTTTTTAGCGGGACGAGGAATTAGACGGCGACACGGTTCAGTTAGAAGATGAGCGGGAACAATGCTCGCATCGAAAAAAACAATTATTGGAAAGAGCTTTTTTTATTCGCATAAGCTGTGCAGTTCTGTGTACCGCTGATGGGATTTAAAGCAACAACCGATGGTATTTTTCAACCAGAAACTGGGTTGTCCAAACCTCTGCATCGACAGAAAGGATTACTATCCGCTGAGTTGAGCCGATACTTCGAGTCGATGACGATCAAAGCCTTGCTACCCTCTAAGAGATGCGGGAATAGCAGGTAACGCTATGGCAAGGACATGAGCCGGCTTCTGGCAGCGACTGGCCATTGTGATCTACCAGAAGAATACAAGAGCAAGGTTGCTTTATGAACTAGGGGACTCTCAAACTCGCCAGTACCTTATCATTTTCGTGGGCATCGTCGACCTCCCGTCGGTAGCCGAGGGATTCCTGGAGCTCAATGGCGTTTCAACCTACGGATAATTTTCCGAGTCGGTGTCGTCCGTGTGTTTACATTGTTTAATTCTAAGCGCCTGTCGGGAAGGTCCGTGAGCAGGATGACGATGGCTCGTCTCTGCCGTTTCTGTTTCACTGCATAGCACTACTCTTCTATGGGAGCTGTGAAAAGGACAGTGCCGCTAAGTGAAGTGCACCATTGCAAAGGACAAGCGATGGTAGACAGCGCCGATTGCTTGCTGTTGGGTAGTCACCGCAACTATTCATCTCGATCAAACGCGTCACGCATATCAGAAACTTAAATCGTCTTAATTTAAAACGAAAGCTCTTGTATATGCTATACAAGGGATGCGAACAGATTACGAGCTGTTCACAAGAAAAATACCCTTATTCTAGGATAGTAACAGTCGTAATTCAAGTATCATCCTGAAAATATGCTTAATTCAGCCCTTTGTGACGAAGAAACCCACTCGTTCACATAACGCGAATGAGGTTCTATTCATTCAAACTGAAAACAAATGAACATTTTTAATGCATTCATTTCACGAGATCTCGTTGTGTTCCTCGTACGCTTTGCAAACGCACGCCTATCGCTGAAGCTGAATTCATATAATGAATAAGGAAAGGCTGCCAGGTGTTAATCTGTAGCGTCATCCAGGCGACTTCTCTGACTGTGACCATTATGCCTTGATGGATCAACAACACGATAGAAAGGCACGGTCGTAACTAGAGGCGAAATTGCATTTTGCCAAAAGGATGTATTTCGTGCTCACTTAATACTTTTATATTCGTGTGTGTTTATTCTCAATTAGTATCTATGTTTGTATGTGTGTGTCATCTTGCACGAGTTTCGATATTGAATTTAACTTACCTGTTTATTTTATTACAGTTTACCCGCTTCTCCTGAGCTGGCCTTGCAACAAGCCGCTATGGGGGCGATGGGCGCTCGATCTCCGTACCGGCTGTCTCCGTACCTTGACCAACTTTACAATCCGTTCGCTAGTGGCTCTCCGCTTATGAGGGTGCTTAGCCCACTTGACCCTCGAAGTTCGTACAGTAAGAATATTCGATAGTAATAATAATCATAATAGTAACTTGTGTTGAATTGCTTGTCTAGTAGGTCTAAAGAGCAACTTTTTTTTTGTCGTTTTTTGCTATTAGTTAGGACCGACCTATTATAAATGCTATATTGTTGTTGGGATGTTCATTTGATTACGCATTTGATTTGTTTCTGTCTCCCGGCTAGATTGTTATAGACCTGTTATGAACATACATATACGTATGCTCCTTTATGCATTACGAATACGTACACAACATATTGAAACGCGTCTAAGACGAATCACATCGACAGCCAGTAACCACTGGTGCAAAAACCATTTCCGTACCACGTCGATAAACATCATTCTGGCTCGTGAAGATCTTCAGTTACCGTTACAAGCGGTGACCTTCCTTTCCCCGGTGGCATATTCCGAATATGTGTACGGGCTTGACGTGATTCTTATCGGCCTGGTCGGTTATTCTCTCTCTATCACTCTATCTCATGTTTGGTGGCATCTCCCGTTAGTGACCATTAACGAGACAATTCGCGAAGAGAATCATAATCAAGCTGGCCGTGCATATTTTTTAAAGAACTTTCGATTAGTATCCTCTAAGGTGGATGCAGTGCGCTTTGAGGTTGTTTTGCTCAAATCTGAAAAAAAATTGTCGGTAGCTCGGACAGCTCATCTTCAGCGATCACACCCTCATGTTTCGCAAACTTTTGACCAGACATTCCGTATTTGCTCATCGCGCTTTTACTACTAAAGTTCTCTGGTCCTGCCTTCGTGGTTCGTCCACTTATCAGTTCACCGGGTAGTCTCGTCGAACATCGGACATCGTCGTTAGTGTCATCTTGTTACATTATTTGCTAAGTGAAAGTAGCATCCGTATCTCGATTCTGGATCGAGATCGACATCATAATGTCTTTCAACCCTATTCTCATTCGATCTCGTTCATTTGACAGTCTCAGTATGTGCACAGACCTCCTCTGCCTTTCCCTGTTTTTGCTGTTGCTATTTAAGGCTGCGCAAAATTCGTCGAACCTATCGTGCCGTTAGCACATTATCGTCGTCCCTGTTCAGCCACTGACAGGTCTGGTTGTTTTGTCACTGCGGATGCTAGGACCACCGTTACCGTTACCAGCACCGAACCCTCTGCCATCCGTTGCAATCATCGAATCCATGCATGACCAGCGACTGATCGCTCCGATCAGCTATTTGTTATTTTAATATTCTTTGTTTGGTATTCCAATACGGCCAGCGGCGCTATGGCTAGCGCCGGCTCCAGCGTTCGCCATGTGCATCGTTCAAAGACGGACGCCACTCTCTTGTACGCTGCCTTGTTTGCCACGCCTTGGATGTATTCCAGCGGTATTTGCGTTAGTCCCGTTTGCCTGCTGTTCGTCATAGCTGTTACCTTCTCGATCGTCTATCAGCATATCCATAATTGTACCACCGCTAAGGAGTTCTTACAATCACCTTCTACAACCGTTCGCCGCTCTCGGTGCACCTCGTTAGGCGTCTATTTCTAATCTTCCCCATTTATCTATCTCGTCCCCACGTCCTTACACGGCAACAACTATTGCACTTTTTCGTTTCACCCCGACGCATTTTGCCCTGACCAATCCAACTCAGCCACATCAGAGCCTCTTAGCAGCAGCGTTAACGTTTTTGTTGGCATGTTCAACGCCGGTTGACAGAAACCATTTTAACACATAAGCGATATATATATATATATATATATATAGAGGTTGTTTAAACGTAAGTAAATGGATAGTAGTTCGACGAGTTCGCTCGATATTGGCCCTTTGACTCTGTTTCTCACCGAGCTGAGAGGTTGGTGAAGGCTCGATGTATCCGAATAACGCGAGCGATCAATCGCGTTTGAGAAGCTACGTTCATCTCAGTTGCTGATGACGTTGCTGTTGGCAGAACAATCTCATCGTCGGAGCGTGGGAAGGCCTAGACTGCAGAGAAATGCAAAATGAAAGTAAAAAAAAAATATCATAGAACAAGTATAAGGCACTTAAGCATACGCGTGCGGTGAAATCTAGAATTGCAGTTTCGATTGCAGCTCTCGCCTCCCCGACGGGCTAACATCGTGATTCGCTTAAATCTACTGCCATCTCGATCGGTGGACGAGGTCAGTTGCTGGGTTCGGTGGGTGTGCGTTTATCACCACACGACCCATTGGGCACGAAAGGCGAAGCATCTTGTTGTTGCCAGCATCTGCGTCAGCGGGAGAGGCAGAACAGCCGTGGTAGGTCATGACGAGAGACACACGATCTTCCTACTGGTCGATGGTGTTGACGTTGACGGCGTCGCTGCCACTGCCGCTATGACTCATCATAGCGAAAAATGAGAGGCATAGTTCGTCAGGATCGATAGGACGTTTAATAGGAACCTATTGCCGGAAAAGCGCATGCAGAGAGATACGCACCAATTACGTGTGTAGATTTATTAGTGCTGTAAATAGCAAACAAAGGCCGGCGAGCCGGTCGTCTTCGCAAGCCAGCAGAAGCAGTCACCGAAAAAGTGAGGATACCAAATAAAGTGCAACAAAATAATTAAGATCTACAATATCTATCGATTGGGAAATTGGTTTGTTTTGTGGACAACAAATGATATTTGGTCTCGTAATATCTTACTATCGGTCTTTATCTCCGTCAAGCTTATTGGAATGGAATGGATGGCAAGCAATCCAGTTCGATATTCAGTCTAGAGACCATCCATGAGATGCGCGATTTTTTTTCATTCACGCATCAGACAACGATCGCATCACCTATACCAAGCGGCGTCTCTCATCATTTTTCATTTCTGATGCTGCCGCTGCTACTCTAATGATACTGAAAACGGCACTTTTCTGCCACTGCTGTCGTTGAATACTCAACTGTATCAGGCAAGGCTGTATTGCGCAGATCCTCGCATACAGTTATAGCACATCGGACACGGGTGAACTAAATTGGCTTTTTTTTTAATACCTTTTTTGTTGCCAATCCCGCCAAACGAGATCATTACATGAGCTCGGGTGTCGACTACAATGTCTCTACAGATGCGGGCAATGGTACGCAAAAACGGACGTTCGATATCTCGATCAAGCACTGTGACGATGATAAAGCCAAGTCTTATCATACTAAATACTGTATTCTTAACTGAGCTAAGTCGATGAGCTACACCTTCCTGTTATATTTTCGTAAATCTCAAAATAGGATCTTATACGGAACAGCATGATAGCGTCGCTCACGTTACCACGTAACATATTTTTCGTTGCAATACACGCAGTCCGCCTACTGCTGTTAGATTCCGCGTTGCTTCACGTAACCCGCACTCCGAAGTGCGTCATTATTCTATTATAGTACAACGACCTTCTGTAGGAAAATCACAGGAAACGGAGCACGTCAGCATCGACCTCTGCCAACAACAGCAAATACAATAGGCGCGAACAGCATTGTCAACAAAGACAAAATCGAAAGGCCAACAGAAAGCTTAAGTGAACACGTCAAATAGATCGCCATAGTTGTAACAACGAAAAGCCAGACCATAAACGATGGTTGGAGAACACGTCGCGGCGGCGCATAGGAGCTGCCACGTTTCGCTGATCTGCGTAACCGGTAGCCCGCTACTGGCTGAGTCCGGCGCCCGCAGAAGTCACTGCTATGGCAATCGGCTCAGGCCGTATAGGAGTCGCACCCGTAGCAGCTACAACATTTTGGTCGTTGTAACCCGTTGGTGAAGACGAGCGCGAAAAGATTATGAAGCTCGTTTCTTTCGTTCTTTGTCGCGCGGCCCACAGACGTTAATATGACCATTACTCCTCGACGTAGTTTGATCCTTCTCACTCATAAAGTCGTTTTGTATAATACATTGTCAAGCAAGTTTTTTTATTCGAACAGATCCGAGGAACGATTGGCGCTCAGCCGTCGGCCTATCGGTGGTTCTCTTTACACGAACAGCTTAAGACATGCTGTGTGGGTGTGTGGAGCTCGAGCTACGACAGGCATCCGGATATGCTGTGCATAACGGCGTGGCCGTCTATTCGTCCTCTGAAAAGGCCCAACAGACAAGAATTGCTGAGTAGAAGAAGAAAAACAAGCTCTGAATGTTCGTAGCGATCTCTGCTGCCATATCGGCATACGAATGAGATAAAAGGAGTTTCTCAGAACACCATCAACTATCATCGCCGCAAGCAGCAGCAGCAGCATCAGCATCTCCGCGGTTATCAACGAAGGTCATCACGAAAACTATAACATCGAACAAAACATCGTTTTCACAGCAGGGCGGATTATATTAACGCTTAGAATTAGACAGAGTAGGACATTGAAAAGGCACATAGAGGAAGGGGTATAGTTATGTTTTTATAGTGTAATTTATCACTTTTTAGTGTACGTTGTCCGTTGTATATTATACGTACACAGACGTAACATCCCCTGTAGTACTCTTGGCTTACGTCGTGATATAGAAACAGATGAGTGGATCATTACTAAACTAGACTGCATGACGTAACGTATTATTTTAAAATATTTTACGTTAGCAGTCTATATAGAGATTCCTAATACTCACTGCCCATTGGTCATGTGACTACGAGTGCAAAGAGTGTAATTATATGATAGTAATAGATATACGTCCGAGTAACCGATTATTATATTGATATTATAGAGAATAATGAATGGCTTTCTCGTTGCTAGGGCCATATGTTGGGCACGGACGTGTCAGATTTGCTGGAACGAGTACCCTTCGTTTCCTCGACATTTTGCGTTGCCTTCCTCGAATGTTGTCGATTTATTGTTGTTGGTGTTTTTAGCTCTCAAGCAATTACATCGTTATTACGGTACTTTTTCTTGTTGTTATTGCGGTAGTTATCGTTTGGCTTCTGCTTTTTTCGTGTGGCATCGTAATGTCGGTGCTATATTATGATGATTACAGATGCCGTTGCTACAAAGTTCGAGACAGATGGCTTAGGGTAGAACGACAGATTCTCAATTTTTCATTGAAACGGCGACGGGAGAAGTCGAGGACTTCAGCTTCGATTTAAGCTTTCTGCCCTTGTTGTTACGATATTTCGGCCATTTTGTTCACGTTCAACAGCAGTGAAGTCAATAACTTTGAAAGACAGATAGAGAACTAGCGTTGTTGCGCAAGGCAGTATTTGTATCTGTGGACGACATCAACGACAGCAGTAACGTATCGTTGCGACAGTAAGAACGGGGCGACGAATATGGGCCGGCGGCAGCGCCAGCCAGAGCAGGAGCAGGCAAAAAATTTGAAAATTATGGGATAGACGGGGTGCTATCGTGTTGAAAATTAAGTGGTCCAATTTGTTTATGTCAAGATCAGACGTCAAGCTATCAGCCGAACTCTGCTCTCCGTTGGCTACCACGGGTTGCCGGGTGGCCACAAAATAGTCTAACACTGCTACTGCTCCAACAGTAGAAAGATCGAAGTAGTTCAGTTCGAAACAACAGTTGAAGCTAAATAGTACTCGGCTAGACTCCATCCATAAACCGATAGTAGCAGAGAAAGGTAAGTGCTCGAGCTTTTCTGCTTAGAGACAGAAAAGAGCGGAGACGATATTGAAGATTTCTAGATAGCTGTTGTTCGTGTTGAAAAATATCTAATTACCCGACCTGGTCCGAGTAACTCGATTGTTACTGCAGGAGTAGCAAATGTAAAAAACGAAAAAACTACCGCCATTAACATCACTGGCAGTGCATAATATGGACAAGGGATCACTGTTTGTCGTATCGAAACGCAGTATAAATCATCATTATAACACTGAGCAGTTTTCATTTCAACTGGACATTAGACACGGCTGGTATGAAATAGACAATACGGTTGAGTTACGTATGTTGGTCTTTTATAGTACTCGGTGCCCTTGATTAAAGCTAGATCGCGTTTACTGCACGCAAATTGAGCTAGATACCACTAGTCGCACTCACTAAGGACATCCCAAGATGCATTAAGGAGGACGCTAAATGAACTTTTAATCGGTTTCCTTCTGCGATTTGCAGACGCGTCTTCCATTCAAATGGATTACTTACAACAGGTGCAGACAGCCATCGCTCATCAGCGGGCAGCAGCTGCTCTGCAACAACACACGGCAACCGATGGTAAGTGTCGCACTCTTTATAGTTAATAGAAGCTATATATTCAAAGTATATGGATATTTAGGTGGAGCGAATAAAAACAAGTTAAAGCTGGCCGGCCTGTTGAGGGGAATGAACTCGCCGTGTATGCCCACTCAAGGACAAGGCCGAATAAGGCAAACCAATGAGACCGCTATGTTTGTTTACGTCTGCGCTTTCTTTGTAGCTCGTGCCCTTTGCGAGGAATGGCACGAGTAATGTTTGAGCGTTGAAGCGCTACGGCGCGACTCATCACATTGTTATGAAGGATTTCTGTCGGTGTACCTCTTACTGAATGGAATCACTTCTATACATTGAATTTGCTATATTTCGCGGGGAAAAAACGCGGCGACATCACCCCAACGTCTGTCTCTATAGCTGACTGACAGATAAAAATAACAAATAGCCCGTTTAGTAAACGCATACGGAAATCCTGTTATAACATTAAACCGTTTATCAACCGTTTACAGCGACCGGTGACATTATGCAGTCACGAGTCATCCGACAGAATATCCACAGCGCAGAAACTGAATTTCTGTCAAGTTTCAGTTGGGTTCCACTGCTGATCTGCCAATTCTGGCACCGAACTCGTCTATCGATATTAGCAGAAATTCAGTGTTTACATCGGCTAGGAGCATGCAGCTTTACGTCTTCAGTCGGATATACGTTTAAATCTAGATTGAATAACTAACGAGTAGCCGCCTTTATCAATTAACTTATTATTACAGTACAAATGCTCGTTTGTCGGTTTTATCTACCTGCGTATTGGAAAAACCAGGGCGTATAGAGTTCGCATGGTAGAAGATTACTAGTTAGTGACGCATAGCATTAGATACCTTCGTGTTTACATCACCTAGCCACACATACAGTTGTCCAGTACACCTTGCCTTATTATCGTAATTCCCATTTAGCCCTGCTGTGCAGCTGACGTTTCTTTAGAAATTTTTTTGTAAAGTTTATTTTTTTTGCGGTAGTCTCGTGCTGTCTTGTATCCTCTCCAATCATTTTCATCTTTTATTTTCTGTTTTATCCACTCGTTCGAGTGGCGCAGCAGCATCATGGTCACCATCTGGACTTGATCTGATGCGAACCATTGAACTATGAAATGTTATTCAATTTGCGTTGTGGTCTTTTTCGTTGCTTATACTTGATCACTCCGTTTTGTTTCTTTTTTCTATAGCGACGGACTAGCATTACATCATACATTCGTACTCGAGGTAGACCGTAAGGCAGAGTTATCATTTGTAGCAGGAATAAAAGCCCTGAGCTTTAGGAGTATCTTAGGCCGGTGGCCGAGCCCGTCCTACTAAATACATTACTAATTTAACTCAGTCTCTTTTCCCCATGTTAACTGTAGCTGTTAACATTACCGTAGCGGCGTCTAGTATCAGCAAGAGGTGTTAGGTCGAAGCCGTCGACTGCTGACCATCCTCTAATCTTTTAACCAGTCTAAATCTACACAGTCGCCCAGCTCGTCTGACCAAGGGAACTACCGTATCTTCTACAAGCAGCGTCTGCCCTGTACTCACAGACACCGTGGATATAATAGGACTGCCCTTTTCTAACCAAGGCTTAATCTTTTTCCCCTGTCTCGTGCCTTCTTCGTCCCTTCAGTTAAATATAATAACATTCAATACCTGCCTTTGCCTGGTAGACTCGAAATAGAAGATGAGACAGACCTCTACTTGCTGGCGGTAATTAGTCTTTGTTGAAGTTCTTCGAGCATTTAGCCAGTCTCAACGAGAACATTCTGATCCTCTTCATACTGCCTTCCATGTATTTACTCGAGAACACATGTGGATCATGGAACAGTTTGGAGTTTGTCGTGGACACGATTGTCTACAGCCGGCCAGATGCCAACGCTACACTTAGCCCTTTCGTGGTTTTTTGCTCGCTTTCGCTGTACAGCCTATTCCAGTTGCATTGTATGCTTTGTTTTTACTATTTATCTGTAGCTCTAGTAGCCGATTCAGTCTTCCTTTTCCATAAACCTCCCCTGCTCAGTTCAGTGGGACTTGAGTAGTTACACGGTAACCAGTTGAAGCGACCGGCTGGAGAGTCCGCTATAGAATCGTCCACCACAAAAACAACAGAAATAATAACTGAATCAGCTTTCTCTGTTTTTTTTGAGTGGATGCAGCACGAACTTGGCGTTTCTGTTACCATTCGCTGCGCTCTAAAGTCACGTTGTCATAGTAGGGACAGGAGCGCTGACAATATTGATCGTAGTATTATAGCATGGCGAAATGTTGCTTCGTTGACTCTGCCAATTTTCGCAACAGACTCTTGTGGTGGCGGTAGACTCAGCAGTGGCACCAGACAAAAGCCAATATGCTTATAGCATATATGTATGTATAGAGTATAAATGATGTTAAAATAGTCTGTTACTATCGTATTTTAACAGGACTACAAGTGGACGAACAGTGAGAAGGTACGCTATTCACCTCGATATAGTACGTTCTGATAAGGTACTAGAGTGGAATACTGAGCAGGAATCAGACGCTACACGTTTAGCTTTCGCGTCTTCGCTATTTACTTTGATATTTTAAGATAGCGATTTACCAACGGAGTGAGTAATTATGTTAACGACCACTATATGCCTATGATGATTATGTTGGCTAAACGAAACTTGCGAGGTAAACGATTATACAAGGTACGATCATGTTTAAATAGCTCTACGGCTGAGCGTTAGTAAAATCATATATGACACAATATACTAACGTCAGAGGGTACTAGAGCACAGGGTAATGCGGCCCATGTTAGTTTTCGGCCCGCCATTTTTTAATTGTAGTAATAATAATGTTTATAGTTGTAATAAAGATTATGTTTTAGCGGCAGGCCGCAGAGGGACACACTTTCATCATATCGGCACGATCGTTTAATCTAGTAGCATATCTCCGTCGATTGCGTATTGATTTTAGCGTATGACACGATCCAATGGTCTTTTATGGTAAACATGGATGCGATCGCGTTTTTCGTTCAGATATCCTAGCGACTAACTGCCTTAATAAACCTGCAAGTAAAATAGCTGCCTAGATTCTTGGGCTTCGAACTAGACAACCCTGTTTCAAAACCCTACCGGTGTCGTCGCGCTATACCGCTAGATTTCCCATCCCAAGCGTTATCTGACGAATTATTATACGGTATTATTGCTTCCTGTTTATATCAACAGCTTCGCCCAGTGCAGCAAAATAGTACGTACTGTTTATGCCCCAGCTGTCTATTACCATGCCCCAGCTGTCTTCTTTAGGGGTTGATCGAGGAGATCGGCACAAAAGCCAGCCGCAGCTCGTACAGATTACGGGAAACTTTTAGAATTGTAATCGTGCGCTTTTGGGCTCCTGTGTCAGATATATCGAGAGTCCATACCTGAAACTGCAGCTCCCAAAAATAGTTAGCTATTTTTCACGTCTCCCCTAGATCGCGTGCATACTGGGAGAACAAGGTGAGTGAATGCGATGCCTAATCTAAGTTAAAAGTGAAAGTTCTGCTGCGTCTCAACTAGAAGCGACGTTTAAGTTGAATGTACGTAGAACCCATCCAACGGCTCTTGAGGGGGGGGGGGGGGGGGCTCGTTGCTGCAGGGAGATGACAGAGACAAAAGACCAGAACTATGTAGGCCGTTGTGGCTAGCAAAAACGATCTTCATCAGGCTCTGACGTCTAATTGTGCCATCGTCATGTGCTCAAATCCGGTACTGGCCAAAAAAAATAGTAACAACCATTTGACTTGTAAGACACTTGCGGAGAAGGTAGCAGTTCGGTACTCGCCGATTTAAAGCTTTCTGTATGTAGCGATGGTCGCTGAGTGCACCGGGGTAATAGATCATAGGCCATCCGTTTGGCCGACCGTCGTAGCATGCGATTACCTATGTGAGATGTGATCACGTCTTTGTTGGCATACGAATATGGTATTATGTAAATTAGAGATAGAGCAGACAGCCGCGAACTACACTGTATCCCAAAGCATACCAAATAGCATTGCATAGAAGAGCGGGAAGGCACCATTGCCGTAGCACAATCGTTAGGGCGAATCGTATGCGCAAACAGACGAGATCGGATTCTATAGCAAAGCGTTTAGCTCGCCGCGGATGTTTTTGAGACAGGTAGAGATTTTCTCGAAATGAAGAGAGGAAATCAGAAGGCACACAGGTGCATACCTTCTTCTATGTGCAATATCGCTCTGGCTGATCCGAAGTTTTCGGGAATGACCGCTAGGATGTACTTATAGCACAAATGTGCATCTGTCTGTAGAAGCGACTCCAATTGCTCGTGATACGAGCCAGACATTCGAAAGAAGTCGCAGGGCTGTTAGGGCACTGCTGGCCATGGTAGCTCCAATGTCAGCTAGTTACGTGCCCTTTTGTAGTTGCTCTTCGTATAATTAGCGACTTCGTCGAAAAGGCGTGCTATGGTTCAACACGAGGGCCGTTCTTCCATTTAGGATGCAAAAATGCAATTGGTAACAATGAAAACTTATAACACGGTTTTGCGATACAGATAGACAGATAGAGATTAACTGGGAACTCGTGTTTTGACAATAAATGTTGTCCAGTATGATTGACGATTGTCATGTCAGTGTGGTAATTTGCATTTGCCATGTTACTGAAACAATACCTTGACAGCCTTCAAGCTAAGTTGTTCGGTAATCTGGACTTCACCTATTCGCTCATATGATGAAGATGCTCTGTTCCCTTGCAATGCTTGACGGCAGCACCAAGCGTAGAACTGTACACATTAGTCTAGTATCCGTCTCGGATCAACCTTTTCTCTAGACGATCATAGCCTATTGGTCGAAAGAATCCGAATATGCGTTATACATGGATACTTTTACTTGTCCACGGCGATTTTTTGTCGCCTAACGACAGGCACCGTATAGGCTGTTTCGTTCGTACACATATGACTTAAAAGTTGCATGATGGTAATTACTGCTCGAAAGCGGTTAGTCAACCCGTTCCTAATTTCAACGTAAAATGCTAGCCATCACAGAACAGCTGCCCATAGGTAGGAGCTACAGTTTCAAGTTAAATTAACGCTACACGTAGTTACTAGTAGAAACGATCTTAGTTTGAAACGCTTGTTCTTTCCTGTTCGACTTTGAAGCCAGTCGTTTTGGTGGTGAATTTAACATAGCTCCATACTGCTTTTGTAACGGGTAGCCAAACTTTTGCGCTGTTAACCCTGCTCTGGCTGTGGACAAAGCAGCACCTCGATATGAGATCTACATGGGTGTCGCCAAGATACTTATCATAATTACTTCAACAACACAAACCTGCTACGACAGATCCCTCAGGAGGAGATCACACGCACGCACTCGGCCCATTCAATTGACGACTACGACGAAATTGATCCTTTCCAATTATTCCATTTATGAGACTTGTCCTGAATCGGCCTGAAATTGATTTACGTAGATTTATTTGCTGCCAAGTTCCTTAGACTTAATCAGCGGTCGATCTGCGACGTCACGACAAGTGCTTCGTAAACAAAACGTAACATGTTCTATTGCTTGACCGACATCAAATCTTACGGAAAGAACCAGTAAGTCTAAGAAGCCAAAGGCTCTATGACAAAAACTACCTCGACGCACAGTCGACAAATAACAGGGGGCCAGTTATGGGTGTGGGGATAGTTTCTTGTAGAAATAGCAGTTGTTTGGTATGCAAATGTTCTAGTCAGACTGATCACGTTAGCTTTCATCATCACGACCACCTTGTAATGACTGGTATTGTTGGTATTGACGAGGGAAGAATCTATCCGTATACATAGATTATATTGCGATGGCCTCCATAGTAAATTTGGTATTCGTGTACTTTGGTTGCTTTTTGCTCCTGCCTTCCATTTCGGCTTGTGCGATCTTGCCGTTCGTGCGACGGACAGAACTGAATGAAAAAACTTCGATGGAGTGGAGACGCATCATAGGTAAAGTAAAGCTGATGCTGAAAATGACACAGCCGATATAAGCCGCACTGATAAGGGTGAGCCAGCGAAAAAAAGCGCGGAAGAGTAACAGAACGTCAAAGGAAAAACGAGAAGACTACTTTTAGCAAACCGGTAGTTATTGCAGAATCGAGCGATGTCGTTTACGCCACTTAACGGCGGCCGGCTGCCGGATAATGTCCCGATCGGGTCTTGCTCCATTCGCTTTCAGGCTCTGTTCCGAGCACTAAAGCTTCGGTCGTCAAAACAGCTGGGGCACACCTTGGGCAGGTGTGTAGGTTACACGTCAGATTAGTGGGACTACTCAAAGTACGATTTGGTGCCGTTTAAATTGGTTAAAAAAAAACATGTATTAAATCCTGTTTTGCTCTCTGTCTTTCCATTCTGCGGGTTTGCTTGCCTGCCTGTTTGCTTCTATTCCGATTAAGAATCATCTTCATTAGTAGCAGTAACTATAATAAGGTATCGTTGCGTAACTGCTATACCCATAATAAAATAGTGTTAGTAAAGGAAGCATGCGGCTACTGAAGAGAACTTTTCTTCAAAACGCTGCTAGCGACTTTCGGCCCGTTGGCTCCATTGAGTAACGCAACAGAGAAAATGAGATACACTGCTTTATCAAGTTGTGGCCAGTGCTTGCTTGATCGCCTCGCTCGTACAATCCGAAATCGCCTAGAATTGCTATCACAGCGGAACCTTATAGGTTCCATTCACTGGGGAGTTCGTTGTCAAATGTTAGTGTTCCGTTGCCAATCGGCCCTTGGCGACCCAGCCTGCCAGTAAGTTAATTTCTTTTTTTTTTCCTATAATAGCGCGCGCGCGCGCCATTCTACGAAGTAAACATATGTGGACGAAGAAGAGCATATAATCAATGCTAAAGCACTAATCGTTATTGTTACATAAATTATTCCCAAAGTATCAAAAATTTGTTTGTTCGTCTCGTTAAATGAATTGCTGACAATTAATTCGACGAGAAGATAAAAGCTCTGTTGGTGCGTTTGTTTGTCCTTTATTATTATGAAAGCCTCATTGACTTTTTATCTCAAATGGCTGGTAGTATTCTGCGCACAAAAGCGCGAGCTTCGCGTCAAGGATAGGCAGTGATCAGGCAGCTTTCGAAACGAATATCTGATCGGCGGGCAAACAGCATTTTCGCTTCAGGATGACAACGGACTCCGGACGAACCGACAGCCGGTCTCAGAGAGGTGTCGTTGTCAGTCTACAGTGTTTTTTGCCCTTTTTCGTTCTGATTGCTGGTATTATCGCATCGCATTAGTGCTAAAGTCGCTTCTATGGTGTGCCAGTGTTATATACGTGCATATATAGTGGTGCACTATAGTGAACACGGGGGTCGCGCTTACGTTGCCACTGCTGTTTGAGGGGTTCACTTTTTTTCGCAGTCCGCTTTCCTTTTCTATTATTTGATAAGAACTTGTATTTTCTTTGTCTCGTCCTAACGGTTGCTTTGGGCCTTTATTATCGGTTTCTTCGTCTTGGTGTACTCAATTTACTGGCGTGTGGAAGTAACTGTAGCAAGTGTGAAGCAAGACTGCAACAGTGGTCAGCAAGTTAGCAGTTTTCATTTTCCACAACCGTAGAGATAAAGCAGTAAACGTGATCAGAAAGAGACAAAAGCCTTTATTATGGCTGTCCACAGAGTAAATTTAATAGCGGTAAGGAACTAAGATAATGAGAAAAGATAATATAGGGAATATAGCGTGTTTGCATAAACATTTCAAACACTGAGACTAGACCTATAGAAACTAACAAGCATGAAATGCCACTCAAGTGAGTTTATCTAAGACAGCCATCAGTCACCTCTGATGATACGCTACGGCTGCAGACAGTTATATTGTAGCAGGAACTACCGCTTTTAAATTAACATTCAGTACAGACTTTTTTAGTGGGTTTCTTATATGTATTATCTACACCGGTACGCCATGTACCCGTTGAAATCTTTTGCTGAAAGCTAGCCCAGCAAACTCAAGCGAGTTCTTCCGCGTCTAGCGTACACGTATTGCCGCGGGACCATCCCGATATCTCAACGTACAGTTGTGTACTCAGAGCATGCAGGATCGCAGTACCTTGTGGGAGACATCTCTGTAGTCTGAAGTTTACAATGTTATAAGGTTGCAATGAAGATAAGCAAAGCATGAAAAAATGAGCTCTTTGCTACAAGCGGCATGAAAGATTACCACAGCTAACACAGCAAACTTCTGAGAAGCGCCACTTCATCACTCTGAAGTAGTTTCTATTCTGTCATATTCTGCCACCGGCTGATACGTACTATGATAGGTGGGGTATATGCTACATAAGAGCTTCTCAATATTTACCTTAACAAAAAACATTATCTCCCTCTAAGTACAGAAATCGCATCGGTTCGCTCAGCTTGTAGTCTCCGAAGCTCTGTTTTCATTATAATTCTGATTCTGGTGGTAGAAGGGGTCATCGGAGTGATGCTTTGAGTAACGCTTCATGATCGGCACTCAAGCTTAAGCAGATTTCGAGAGGGCTGCGCCATTGTCCGCCACTCTACATGGAAGGATTCGATTAATTCATTTTGTGTTCAATTCACCACAACTCGTCAATAGTGGAGCTATCGGGATCATTTGCAGATTATGGCTCCACCGGTGCCATTGTGTGCAATGATAAGAATGGATCGTTTACTGTAGACATGTGGCGACAGCCAATAGGATGTCTATTGAAGATGCATGCACTCTATAATGTCGTCGCGCATTAGGGCATGGCGTATTCGGCTAGAATCGTTTCGGATCTTCGAGAGTATAGAACGGGTCACAAGATGGAAGACACTAACGGAATGTAGCTCTGGCTAACTGAATTTTATCTGGCCTTCTAAAGTAGCACCGTAAACAGCACGGGCATAGTATCTTAGCCCTGCTCAGCTGGTCCTGGCTAAGGCCCGCAACAATTGAACTTCAGCTTAGTTTTTTTTCCGCTTTGGACCGATCGTGATCACACTCCGGACGTGATCGCAGTGAACTGATCGGATATCGAACCAGCGAGCGCTGTCTCTCTCTGTGTGTTCGGCGAATCACATGCGTTTGTGTTTTTCCCGTCTCAGCTTAAATCACGGACATGCAAGGATTACAAACGGGGGGTGACTGTGGAGTCGCTTTTCAAATCAGTATCAGCTGCTGAGGAATCTGCGGGTCCATGCGAACAGATGGAGCTCGGTGTGCGTATCGACTTTGATTCAAAAGGAATAGCTTAGATGTCCTAATATGCACGTGCCGACCCTGCCTATTATTCATTCCAGTGTCTCGTTTCGAAGACAATGGTATAATTATGCATTAAATGCGTTCAAATACCACCGACATATTGATTCGGATTGCACATTAGGCGTACTTCAGTGAATGAGGATAGGCTTGAAGGCAAGAAGATAACGGGATACAGCGTACAAAGTACTAATCTGTTAACACATGTTCTCTCGTGTTTCATATTCTTTAAATAACTTTATTTTCAAAAAGCAGTTTCGATTCTTGTACTACTACGATGTCTAGCGCCATCGTAGCAGACTCGAACAGAAAGTTGGCTGTTGAAGTTGAGCCTTGCGGCGCCATGACGATCTTAAGCGTTCGCTTAAAGTAAGCCGTAGGGCACGTAACATAAACCGAGGACCACCTTAACGCTAGGCGCCTGTCACCAGCTTTTAGACAATGACAGCAGTCGTTGATAAAGTGGTGTGAACGCATTACTGAGCATTAGGATCTCCGCAGCGCCGGTGTTCGAGTGTCGCTTGTACTGCCGCTTGGTTACTGTTAGTACTGATCTAACCAAGAGACGATAACAATGACGAATGTGGGCACATTCGTGAGCACAGGGCGTTCTTACCCTGTGGGGTCAGAGCCGTTCTTGTCGCGACTTCTGCTCCTTCTGTTGTTATTCAAGTGTGAGATCGCGTACGGCGTTGAATCCTCCTACAAAATTTCGGGTAAAAGACCTGACTTGATTTGTGTCGCGGCTGCTGCTGTTGGCGCCATTTTTGCATTACGTTGTTACCACCAACATTTACGCTGATCATAAGTGAGCCTCCTCTGCCCCACCTGCTGTCGAGGGGGCAGTCTTCACCGTCCTGTGAAGTGATAACAAGGAGTAACTTTAGCAGAGCTAAGTTGGAAACAGGGCAGGCTGAAAGTTTAGCTTGATTTTGCTAATAAACCTCTCATACCCTAGTCTACTGAAAGAATAGGTACTATGTGACGGACGACGCTGCCCATGCTGGTAAGGAGATCGCATCGATGACCACGCAGTCACAGGGGAAATAGGGTAGATTGCAGTGGTGGCTTTAGAAGCATAATAATAGAGAAATATACGCGCATAGCATTATGTACTATAATAGACGACGCGATGTAGTTTTGTAGCTTTCCTCAGCAACTGAGCTGACCGTGGCCGCCAGGGCGTGCAGTTGATGCCAGTGCGCGGAACATAAACATCTAAATACGTAGTAATTATGGAAACGGCTGGCGTCATAAAGATAAGTACAGGAAGTTTGAGTTGGTTGTTAGAAAATGTGCCTCGATGTTGGATTAAGATAGTAGCTCATTTCTTGGACTAGCAAAAATTACAAAGATTCAAGTGAGTCTCGTGGGAAACAGGTCTGAATAAGAAAACTATAATGTTTCAATCATTACTTAAGGAATCATTTTGACATTTTGTAGTGGATATTGACATGCGAGCAAATATCAGCAAATCAGTACCTTCATTTTTTTCACCGCAGCTTTTCAATTGAACAGTATACTCTGACGAAACCGAATGCTATTCTACTTCATATCACACCCTACTTTGGGAAAATCTCGGTACTCAGCCCTGACACCGCGTCAGCCGGGCAGCGAGAACAGACATCTGAGCCACAGCAGCAGCAGCTACCTAGCTGCCGGCCGGGCTGGCAGGTGCCCGACAAATAAACAGGCCCAGCTGGCCGAGTTTGCCCCGATGAAAGCGTCAAACTAAATCATCAAGTAATTTTCCCATTATGAACGATCAAACGAAGATGGAAATCACGCGAAATCTGCTTAATAATCGTCCAACTTTTCATTTTTCTCTACCTGATCCATCGCCCTTTTTGCACCATTTGTCTGACAGTAACATCTCAGTGGGCAGTTTCTCTTAATCCGCGTTTCCGACTTTGTCGCCCGAAGCCCAGCATTCGCCGCTGTCGGCTTGGATGGTTCATCAAGATCCGAGCTCGTTTGGTTTGGTGTTTACTACTGCTGCTAAATCAAGCAATTTAGCAATACATCAACGGCTACCTGGCGTATCTGCAGCACCTATTATCTCCGCTTTGATCGCACTGAACGCGGATCAAAAGAAACAGGGGGGCACCTAATGTGCCGATGTCGACAGACGTGCCTGCATTGTACCAAATAGGGCGAATAAGGTGACATATATAATAATCACAGTAATAGAAACAGAAGATTTTTTAATTACTGACAACAAAGACAGCTCCGCTGGTCAGCGGCGCCGCCTGTAGATGTCAGCCCAAAAAAAAACGTATTTTGACGTCCAGTAGAGACATCACGCGTTGTGAGCACGCAATTCGACGTAAGATACTTATTTTCGATAACGTTTATTACAGAGATATACACGTGCAAAAGAAAATAAGTTGACCATCGGGTACTGAAAATTTCGATTTGCTTATTAATATAATCATTATAGTATCATTAGAAGACTGATCGCTCTGTATCGCCGCATATCACGAAAATGGGGAAGACACTGCTTGATTCGTATCGCGTACTATCGCGGTCGATGTCTTTGTGCGGCATGTCCGTAGTAAGTTAGGACGATGTTTAGCGGCTCGTTTGCTATAACAGGCATCCTGCCATTATTGACAGCAGAGGAAAGCCAGCGTAATCTATAACGAAACCATAGTTTTCTCATGGGGGAAGCTGAAATGCGGAGAGGGGAGAGGGATAATGTTAAAGCTTAAGTTCTATCCACTCAGATTCAACGCAATCGGCAGAGTGTTGAACGTCTCTATCTCACTGTTAATTTATGAACACACAAGAAAATTCTGAACGACCCCTAATGGCCAGTGCCATTCATGGCGACGTTTGTTCATCGCACGCAACTAAATGCTAGATACTTTGCGTATCTTTGGTGGCTTTACGTATGGGCTAGTCGCTTCGTTGGCGAAGCAGCCAGCCTGTTCACCCATGCGTTGAAATCTACCCCAATCCATAACGCTCTGAAGAATCGAAGGGGCCGCGTATTCGGCGCAGTGGCACCAATGTGAAAAAAGGCCTAGCGTTCACCGACGTCAGAACGGTTGACAACATAGACTTCGCTTGGTGATGCCTCTGCCACGAGTTTTCGGTTCACTCCGTCATTTTCGACGCAGCGTTTTCATCGTCACAATTACATCATCGTCGGATCAACATCACGACTACTGGTACCATGTAGCAACCCTTTAAATAATACCGGGTTTTCGATCAGACTGGCCGATATCGACGGGTTAGCATGTCCGTGGCCAAGTAGTCTGCACATTTTCCTGCCGCCTAGGCTGTCATACACTGAGCGCTTGCTTGGCTGACGACGCTGGTCGCTCCGTATCGCACTTCTCTGATGAGATCGGCGATCTTCTTGAATGAACGACTATTTGAAAAATCCCATTGCCGCTAACGGCTATTGACTGCGGACGTCGCTGCTCCGCCACAGACGGCCGGTCCAGTGTAGCCGTGAGATGCCGTCGACCTGATGACATTCGCTGTTCGATAGAGTGAAACACAGTATCGTCGGTAAATTGGAAACAGACACCGTGACTTAGCACTGAATGCGCAGCCACTTCGGCACTCGATGACGCCCGCTGTGCGTGGCTATTATAACAACAACAGCAACAACATCAACAATAAGAGGAATACAAGCATTGGTTTGGTAGTTCCAGTTTCAGCGACCGCCGCCGTCAGAGTAACTGTTCACTGGCTGACGCGGCTCAAACAGTAAACGTAACTAAGTGGAACCGCCGTTCAGGGGTTTGTCATACACGTGTACGCACGCACGCAGAGTCGACGCGCCCGCCTAGTCTGTAGTTGGCTGTAATCTTTATGTTGGTCGAGTCCTAGTCCATTCATTTCCTCTTTGCCTTCAAGGATTAAGAAAAAACAAAACGATACATGCATGGTATACGTACACATGTGTACCTGACGCCTACATGTTAAAGCTGCAGTACTGATTACTCCTCTGCCTATGACTGTTGTTGTCCAATACTGGTACATTAAGTTGTTGTTGTTAGATACGGTGAGCCTGACGTCTTGTATATGGCGCATGAATATTCCATTATGTGCAATGACGATTCGCAGTTGGTGCTACCTAACCGGACCAGCAAAGCCCACTGTTGTGTCGAAGGGTGCAAGAGGAGACAATCAAAAAGCTGTCTGCTACATGTGTATTATTTCATACAACACTACCCAACTTCTTTGCGTCGGTGTGCATCTTCACGACGTGAAGTTCCTGCCCCCCTGTGTGCACAGTACTTGTGTTCATGCGACTGTCCTGTAACATGAACGGCCTATACATACATAGAAAAGCTACGCTAGGACAAACGGCAACGCTCTCATTGCCTGCTGGAAATGGTTGGTCGCAGCAGGACAGTAGTGATAGAGATGTGAATTTTAGCATATACTTCATAGAATTCGACATTACATTTTGTAGAAGTGGGCATGGAACAGTACGAATGATCGAATAGTTTGCTGACAAAAGCACATCGTCGTCGTCGTTTGTTTTTTGTTTGTGTTTACACTTAAGCCACCGCTTTATGATATGCGCAGTCAATAACTGGGTATATTCGGTGCCTCGGCTCATACATTTCACATTGTAATTTCTCGTCTTTCCTCTTTTTTTGTTCTTCCTTCGTGATTAGCGACGTCGCGTCTAAGCGCCAGAGGTCGTAAGCGAGCATTGTCTTCATCGCCGTATTCGGAGGCGTTTGACGTCAACTCAATGATCCGATTCAGCCCTAATCAGCTCGTATCGTTCATGAACAGCCCCCGAACGGGCTCGTACGGTCACCTATCAGCAGGCACCCTCAGTCCCCTGCATCAGCAGTTATTACAGCGGCACTATCCACACCATCCGGTTGCAACTGCCCTAGCGCCGCCGGTTCCTGGAACGACGGACCTCGGGACGGTAAGTAATTATCAATATCAGTATTACTGTCAATCATCAACGTGCGTGAACTACAAGTAAAAGGTACATATCGACATGTCAAGCGTGGTACTAATTATAATAACCATATATTAGGGTAAATGGCAGCCCTAATTTGACGAATTCGCAGAAGCATCTTTCTTCATGACGCTCTTGTTTATGTATATATATGTACATAAACATATATATATATAAGCACATAAAAGAGTATTTATAGAAAACGTTATATGACATTTTATAAATATGACGGCCTTCTCGATGTTAATCCCATCTTAATCGGGTTCCGAATCTAAATTGACCTTTTAATTAGCACACCTTGATCTTCGATCTTATCTCTAGCATCTGTACATCACATGAGACCGCGTGTGATTTAATATGCATAAACCGCTGTCTATCATCTCGCAGGAACGCCTGTCTGTATCTTTCCTTGTTATGTTCATGCGTTTTTCTAATGTTTCTACTCCTTTGAGTTGTACGATCGTTTGTATAACAACCCAAATTACATTACCCCCAATCTGCTACTGGTTTGTTGTTCGTTCTGAACAGCCAGTCAATAATGGCTAGGTATTCGTAATATAACAGGATTGCCTACTTCGACTTGAGTAATTGAGACGAAATGACAAGAGTGCCAGGGTGACGAAGCAGACAACTCCGAGTGGATCTCGAGCTAAGTTGACGGGGCTTGGATCGGCCGGCTCTTCTTGCACCCGTAACAGCAGTTTCGGCTGTTGAAGCCATAGATAATGGCGTGATCTTTCGTCCACGTTGAGATTTTTTCCGCTGCTCTATTGCTCCCTGCCCCGTCTTTCGTTCGCCACTCTCACCCAATTGACATCCTTATCGCGTTCCTGAAATGCATAGACAGGCTTGGAAATTTCTTTCGAAAATTGTTTCCAAATTAGCTGCTTGTTAAGAACAAAATCAAGAATCGCAGCATAACCAGCAGAGGCCTGTTTTTTGTCGACGCCTTCTGTGTGAGTGTGCACATATTTATACATATTGACCTAATGTATAGTTAGATGGGAGCAGGAAGCTATTTAACTGGACGGGTCAGTTAAAGCGATGTAAAAGTTCAATTAACAGTCTAGTGCATCAAAAATAAATACGGTTTTGACGGCAAAAGCGGGTTCGCAAAAAAAGCTGCAGGCCGATTAATCCGTGCGCATATTTATATTGTATAGGAATACCGTTACAGTGGGGCTCTTACCATGGCCATAACAGATGGACAGCAACGAATGAGGTAGCAAGCACATCCTGATGAGAACCAGGGCGACCGACCGATCGTACTCTGTTATTGATTTTAGAGCGGCCAAAAGTGCGCCAGCGTCATGGGGAATTGGCAAGTGCAGGTACGTTAGCGAAGACAATGATGGACGCGATTTAGACCGCGCGCGATCCATCTCCTCCATTCTCGTTGACAGTGTCTGACACGTCTCATTCTATCCTCTTCGCAACCTGCTTATATGTTCGACTGCTTGACTTTGCTAAAGGCAGTTGTAGATACACCAGTCGGTCGTTGTCATCTCTTGCGTCACTTACACATGTCTTTTCCGAGTTGAGTGTGTATATATTTGAAGAATATCGTCGTTGAATTGTCCCGCCAGCGACGGTACCTGGAGAATTAAGTCGAATCGGACCGAAACAGAATGACTAGTGGTGAACTGGGAAGCCCGAAGACCAGCAGCGACGGCAAAGGCAATAACGGTCGCCGAAAACCGGACCAGAACGGGCGACGAGCCAGCATTTTTACCTTGACGCTGTCAGTCTCTGAATCTATGTTGTTTGCCCTTTGGTTCAGCGTTGGCATTCGATAATGAAGACATTCTCTGCTATTTCGTTGGATGCAGCATTACTCTTGGCTATGTCCGATTTTTCCCCTATTTTTGCTTCTACTCGCCACTATCGGCTCGTCTCTCGCGCTACCGCTTCGAAGCTTCGTTATTGATCACGAACGAACCGCGTCCTATAGATAGGCTGTGGACGTGGCCGGTGCCGGACGAAGACAATTGCGAAGATGATGCCGCTGACGACGTCGAGGCGCAGTGTCAAAATACCTATACACTGACACACACACGTACATATATCTATGCCCGTCCGCAACAAAACATTGATAAACAGATATACAGGCGGCCCTCAGAGGCGACCAAAGCTCGGCTGGTTTTAGCTGCTGCGTTGGACTGATGTTTGTACGAAGTGTATTTTGCTTGCTTCGCTTCGTATGTACAGCCAAATGTAAGAAACATAGCGTATGTTGGTCGGGCGGTCTGCGATCGGACGATTAGCGATTGGCGGCTTTCGAAATTACGACAATAGTCCTTTTCTGTTGGAGGAGTTTTGAGAAGTAGCTCTTGTGAGGCGCTGCTCGCCTCGAAGATGCAGAAGGAATTTACCGGAAACGGAGGAACGAGCGGGTGCAGTTGTGTAGAATATGCGGTTACGTAATGCGAGTGGAACATCTAGGACGAAGCTGGAAGGGTTGAAGTTTTGTCCTGAACATGCGAGAGACGGCCGCCAAGTGTTGCCCTGTATTCTTACTCTGGCTTAATATGTTACGTCTTCATACATCTAGCCAGAGCAAGCCCCAACTTAGGCCAATACATGGCTAATCAAATGGGCGACAAGATACCAAATGTTGGGAGAATATAGTGTGCATATTTGCGACTGATGGACGTACCTAACATATCAATTCAATTGGGGTACAAGTCAGTAAGAACGATACTTATTTGATTTTTCAAGGGCGGATTGACGAACATTAGCCCCGATACGCATCCGCACTATAACTATGTATGATACGGATCGTTCATTGATATAGGTCTTGGTCGATCAGTTAATTGTATCAATGTAGATATACAGTTTCCACCTCCTTCGTGCTAAATTTCCTGTAGATTCTTCAGGCTCTTGTGCAGTTATCGTTAAGAACTTCCACGCTTTAGATTGCTTAATAGTACACCCCTTTTATTGACAAAGACTGCCTAATATATTAACTTCATTAACAGCTATCACTAGACTCAGTGTTATGTATGAGATATTTCACGCTCTTCTCTCCCGACCTTTTTACTACGGCCTATTTGTCCGTTTCTAGGTAGGTGTAAATAGCTTCCTCCGTTATACATGAAGAGGATGTACGGCGTCTATACTTGTTCAAAGTAACACATACACATAGCCAACAAGCGCTTTGACACAGACGAAGATACTCAATGTCACGGCGACCTTCTCTACCGCACTCTTGAATCTGCCTATCATATTCAGATCGTCTATCATTCGGTAGCAGAAGCCACCAGATGATTGTAGTTCAAAGAATTCGTCCTTCTCTCTTTTGCTAGGCCTGCTTTAGGTCGAAGGCGGCAAATTCTGGCACGTTGGTAATAAAGAAGTTATTGAACAAGTCTACGATCGCTACGCAATGTCAGCGGACTCTTCTAGATGGCCGAATTTAAGAGGCAGTTCAATGGCGGTACGCAGAATTCCACTATCGCAGAACAATCCGTTCTGTGTAATGCTACCGAATACATTTCGTTCGTGCATATCAATAGCCAATACAGGCATCCACAATTTTCAAGATTTGATCACCACGTAGTGTGCCTCGATATACGATAAGGAAATTCTACAGAGGTCAGACAACAGGCTTAATCGCTGGCCGCTTTAGCCTGTGCTATCGCTTACCTACTTTTAGGCTCCTTGTTTAGCCCTCTTGGGCGAATTAAAATCCTTCGGTTGGATCGTTGGATCTTACGCTTATAACAGTTATGTTCGTACACGATCCGCTATACTTGTGAGCATATTGTTTTACTATATTCTTTTGTATGTATGTGTATATTCATACATGCTAGTTGATCGACCGGTAGGCAATAGCCGGGTTGAATCTACACGGGAGATTGAAGTTGCCGACGTGAATTTTAATCAGGCGCTTGCGCCGCTTGTGCCCCTATTACGGCGACCGCTTCTGCTGCCGTGAAATAAACATGTGTAACCGCGTAGGTTGTTGGCTGGCTGACTTTTCTATTTCCTCGCTCGCTGTTGTTCCTCGGCTCACCGCCTGAAGCCACTGCAACTCGGTACCTCATAATAGTCTGCGCAGCCTAAGAGAGCTTATATAGAAAAAATGTAAGATAGGGTGTATATGTTATTGAGAGACGGAGAGAACAAGCCAAAGCTTCATCCATCGTCGCTCTTCAGCGATGTTCGTCCCAAAAACATCTTAGCTTTCAGTCCTTCTTTGGACTTTCATCCTGTCTTTTTTCATTGGTCCTTTTTTTCGTTGACTTACTGCTCGTTACTATTTCGTTCCTACCTTTAAGAGCAGCAACGTCATCGCCGTTCTCGTAATGGGCTGCTGTTGTCCTGGTCGTCGTGATTGAGACGTGAGGCGTTCCGTGAAGTCTAAGATGAAGTCATTTTCGGCACCAGCAGCAGCGTCCTGATCGCCGGTTGCCGGACGCAGCGGCCGCCGCGATTGCCGTCGCTGGTTCTGGCCGACCCAATCTCGTCCATAACCTCTTTGGGTAACAGAAACGGACCCGCTCAGGCCGAGGCCGCGTTTGCTCCGGTGCGCGGTACTCTTTGGAGGCTCTTCACGTCGCCTTATTTTTGTTGCCTGCCCGCCTCTGTATTTCTATTTCTACTGTGGTCTTTAGTCGGCTGATCAGACAGACAGGCAGGCAAACAGCCCATGCTGCTGTTTCTGCGTGGTTTTTTCTCCTCATCTTGTTCTTTTTGGCCCGCGCTGGCGGCTTGCGAGCGTTCTCCGTAAATGACTTCGCATCCCGCCCTGAAGATCGTGAAGCTATCTAATACTATCCGTTTGCGTGTGTGAGCGTTTCGTCGCTCATGCGTTGAGAGTGAGGCTATCCACACACACACACGCGTGCACATACACACAGCCATACATTATATGTACGCATGTACGAAAACATACCTACACACTTACATATCTCAGCCTATATGGATATCCATTTATCCTCACGAGTCAGCGAGAGCAGGAGCAGTAGTCGAAGCCTATGTGGAGGAAGCGGACGCGCGCGAAGGGATTCACTGTTCACTCTGATTCTGTGTCTTCCTACCAGATGGCATCACGACTAGTAGTAGTAATGGCTGCCAGCACTACAGGGCTACGAGGGTCTTAGTAACCATGAGGATTTCGAAGCCATTCTTTGCCCGATCCGAAATCTCTACGCAAAAGCTCTCCGCTAAAGCTGTTGCCCGGACAGTTGTCCTTTAGCTAAGGACTGTTGTACCTCATGTTGTTGTTGTTGTTGTTATTATTATTATTACTTCAACATAGCTCTTACCTTCAATTTCTTATGTAGTCGCGTCAGATGTCTTCATTTTTTCCCGTCGTTTTTCTTATATCCACGCCGCAGGCCTCCAGCTGACCGACACAATGATGGTAGCGACATTACTATTTGCCTGAAATCTACTGCTTCGATGTTAGTCTGTTGTTGCGGCCGCTGCCGTTTTTGCGGCTTCCTCTGCTGCTGCCGTTGTCTGCACCGCCGCCAACGATAACTATGATCAACCCGCTCAGCACTTTCACCCGTGGCGACTGTTGACACTGATTGCTTTTTTCGGCCTCCTTCGACGCTCCTGCCGGTATTACTGTGACCAAAGCGATGAGGTGATACCAAAAGCAAAGCAGGCTAACGCTAGGGTGTTACCTGACGCTGTTTGCCTGGTCGTATGCGATCTCGGCGAGACATCTTTATTATCATCGTCGTCTGTACCGCTTCATTTTGATTATTTATGTTGCTTCATTTTTTTGCTCTGATATTTGTGTGTAGTGTCATTGGTGTTATTACGGCTTCGTTTCTGACTTTGTACGCCAATTGTTGTCGATTTGGCTCGCTTATTGAGTGTCCATTTGCTTTTTCTGGGTGGCCAATTGTAGCAGCTGCCAACTGTGGCTTATATTCACATGATAATATAGCAGGCTGAAAGTCCACTAGAGCTTGATGTAAGGGAGTGACTGAGCTGCCAGATCAGTGCAAATACGTACATATTCAATCAGCAGTGTCTTTAAACATGAAGGGACCTACCATTTAATAGCTAGCGCAATAAGGATGACAACCCGGTAGGACTCAATTGATATGAAGCCGAAAACGAACCTTATCTTGGCGCTATTTTGCTTGTTTGGCCTTGACAAAATTCTTACTAGTACCATTGTTGTTACACTTACCGCGTCGACTGCTACGACGACAATGGTCAACAGATAGGTTGGCAAGGGGTTACCGTCGTCCATGCTTCGCCTTATCAATAAGTTGACAATTCCAGTGTACTGTTTATCCCGAGTAGCTGCCAAAGGCCGTGGATTTTGCAGCATTTAACGTATGGCTAAGCTCTACATATCTATGTATCGTGGTAGCTTGCTATTGGTGTCGTTATTCTATACAGAACCGTAGCGTGCGGTATTCGCAATACATGATGGACTTTGTCGAACTGTTACACGTAGGCGCCCAGGAAGGCACGAGATAGAGAGCAAAAAGCTGAGAGTAGAGTAAACCAAGAAACCTCTTCGCCCCTAGCAACGGTCCTGCTGTGACGTGGTCTGCGGGTACCACATGTGTAGGTAACGAAGAAGGAAACAAAGCAGCAAGTAACAGCCTTGAAAAGCAAATGGAGTACCTACATACATTGCGTTTGTATTGTTGTCATGTGTCTCGTACGACTGACTGCACGATACACCCGCCGCGAGATGCACCATAGATATTGTATCAGCTTAGAAATGTCGCCGGTGGCTTTAAGTAACGTCCACCTTCTTCTCGTGTTTCTTTTTGCGTTACTTGTCATTCCGAGCCCGCAGCAACCACAGTAGACGCCTCACCAATTTCGACATCTAACATCTAAATTATGATACACATAGGATAGCTATTTTTAGGCTCTGCGTAACAAAGGTGATGGAGCCCGCTGTACTATAGGTACTGCCTAAGTAGCGTCCGGCGCTACTCGGGGGTTATGCAGCACGGTGCCACATCGTGCCACGCCTTCCTGGAGGACTTCAAAGAAGTACACCATAGTCAAATCAACTATAGAGCTACAGGAGTTCGTCGGCAGGCGATCTCCACTCGTTGTATGTTCGTGTCCGGTCCGATTCAAGCGAGTGATGTTGATTGAACGAACACCCGTTGCAGTAGCTAGCAACGAAGCGAACGCGCGATATCTCGCCTTACCTGTCTCCAGACAGACGCTGTAGGGAGGAAATAGTCAACTGAATATCACTAGCTACAGCTTCGTGTATACTGCTTTACCTCTTTCTCTGTCCTAGCGTTTCTATGTGGCAGAGTTACTAGCAATCGTTGCAGTACGTCTACATTGGTGAAGACTATGATTCTTTTCAAGTTCCTTTTCTGCCACGGCCTTTTATTGCCTTCTAGTTGTATTCATTCGCATTTGTGCTAAGGTGCCATTGTAGTTACTGAGAACTTGGGCGCAGGCCTTCTGTACCGGCGTCTAATGACCAGCGGAGCGCCATTATGCTCTCGAGTCTTGACGCCTTTTTGCATTCGTCCTCGTTTCGCGCGACGTAGAAGATATACAGCCCCTTCTCTTAGATCGCACCTCGCTCATCAATAGATATTGAAACTCTGTACTCGTGAACTTCGCACACTTTTGTGCTACATTTAGATATATGCGCGAGCGTGACGTGTGAATGAGCATGACACTGCATCCTGAAGACGAAGGATTTGGAGATCGAAAGGAGAAAGCCAGCAAAGGTATCGCAAACCAGCAGGACACCCCATTCTGTACTAAATATAGCCAATCTAAAGAGCAGACGAAAAACACGAAGGCATTGTGGTGAGGAACTAGCTAGACAAGGCTAACGCAAGCGATAGCGATTCTGTCCGTTATGTGAAAGAAAGCTAACCAAGTGAATTCTGAGGCTGATGATGCCGACCTATAACGTTTCAATATTACATATATAAATGTATTTGTCATTGTGCAGTAAGTCTTTGTAAATAAACACATATGTAGTTGTTCGCGGATGATTTATGGCGTCGGCGACTTCGCATAAAGAACCAAACAATGATCGATTATACGCTTTCTGCAGCTACAGTGATACAGCCGTATCACCTTTCTAACTGCGTGTGATACGATCGAAAGGCAGACACGATAAGCAATCTGATCAAATGCAAAAGCCACTGATCCTTGGTCATAGAAAAATTTCATTTGGGACAAGAGCGGGAGAACAATGATTCTATCTGAGTGCACAAGAATCTCTACAGCTCCAGCATCTCTGGCAGCGTCTACTAGGACAGACTCCTTGGGATTGGCTGCTTGTGGATGCTGACAACTCGAGCGGAATCATGTCTTTGGCGGCGACAGTAAAGGCGAAGTCATTACCTTCTAAATCCAATGCGTGTCTCGATCATGGCGTCTGATGTACTTCCACAGTAAATCTGAGACGGACAAGGAGCAACACGATCTCGAGGAGGCGTTGATTGAGATAAACGCCATGAACGAAGCATCGAGCAATCACGTCATTTGACTCGGAGGACTGTGGCGGCTGAAGTTTGCGTCTGCTCACCTCACACTCGGATCCTCATGATAGTCGTTCCGAAAGTCGGAACACAAGCAGAATCTGGTGGAAAGAACTTGTATATGTACTCACTGCATATTAACGAAACTACATATAACGTGTGATCCATTCATATCTTACGACTTATCTGGTATTATTTCACGTTACGACACAAATTAATGAAAACGCAGCGTAAAATCATTTAGACATGCTTTTCTCAGCTGTATAATGCAGACATATGTATTTGCAAATATGAACACGCGTCTACGCAAACAACCGATGCGAGCCTATCTTTGAAACGTTACCCTCTCGAGGCACTGAAGGCCAAGAATCCAGCACGCCTAGTCAAAGTATCTACATACGCTTGGGTAACACAAGGATGCTGTGGGCTGCTGCACCTCGCGATTAGCGACGATACCCCAGCAGTGGCGGGGTTCACCCCTTCTAGATATGTTTATTATGTCCACCAAGTTTTTAGTATCTATAGAAACCTATTCAGAAGCCAACTACAGAAGTCGGCCATTTGAAGCGTAACGCAACCAGAAAATGTACGTCGTAGAAACTTCGCTCAGCGACCGACAGCCCTCACTAGTGATGGTGGCGGCAAATTTGACCTGCAGAAGAAGTAGCTAACGCATCAGTCTCTTTATTTTGTTTTGGTCGTAAATGCGGTTTTATGGATTTTCCTGCGCTTGATGGACTATTGCTTTTACGGCTACAGAGGCTTGCAGCCGTTACTGCTGCCGCTGCCACGGCCGATATTCCTGGCTCACTGGTGCTCGAACCGGTGGAGTCTTAAGCTTCTCTCCCTGGACTTTTCTATTTTTTTGCTTGCCAACATTTTACCGCCGGTAGCCAATGGTGTTGGTTGAGGCGGCAGCGCTGCAGACGGACCTCTGTGAAAAAGACAGTAAACTTTCGTTTCTGCTGTTCAGGCCATTGCCGTATCTGCGATTGATATTACTGCTGCTGCTGCTGCTGCCATTGCCGCTGTTAGCTAATCTGCTGCTGAGTCGCCCGTACTACTACGTTTTGGGCGCGCCCGAACCGGACTACCGCACAAATCAGTAGCCGTGTTCGATTTTGTGGCTCACTTGTACAACGAACGGCAGCGAAGTTTACCTCAATCGCTCACCCAGTTAGGACACAGTTTACCACATACTTGAGTTTGTGGCCAAGCTTAAAAGACTGGTGGCTTTTGGTAGCTGTGAATCGCAATAAGCCAATGGTATCAGATAATACTTATCAGCACCCAGCAGTTTTACGATGCTCCCAACCCCTTGAGATGGTGACGACCTCTGGCGACCCCTTTTTGTAGCTGGCCTTTCTGACAGAGTTGCGCCTCTACTATGAATATGCTGGCAATACCGTGACGATCGATTTTTTTAAGCTCGGTTTTCGCGCAGAGTAAACATTCGTGCTTTTTTTTTCCGGTAATGTACGATGGGTTTGTATAGCATAAAGAGAAACGCAACATTTCTATGCCTATGAAGCGGCAATTTGTACTCCTAAGAAAGGGGAATTGCCCCTGATGCTTCATATTGAGCAAAACAATTATTATAGAGTATTTTAGATATAAATCGTTAAATCGCATTCAGCTGAAGTATATGTGAGTGGCAGATAGTTTGAAGTTCGTGAAAACCTAAAAACGTTGCCAAGTCGTGCAACAGCCTCTGGTCTCCAGCTGGGAGCTTCAGATAACTAACCGAGTACCGTATAGACTTATACTCACAACGACAGTAACATTTCAACATGTGAACCCGCAGGAGAAAGTAATTTAGGTTAATGGAAATTGATAAAGGTTACCGTATAGGCTGTTGGCACATGTTTACTAATGGAATACGACCGTCTGTTACTAAGTTCATTGCGATTCGACAATAACTTCTATTCTATGTAAATAGTCCAGTTGTAACTTTTTGGATAAGTCGAGCACCCTAAAATTCAGAAATATAACACATACATAAATAAATACGCTCCTTTTGGTCGTCTTCAAAAACGTCGGGTCAAAAACGTTTGGCCGTTTCACGAAAACAATGGTCTTTTATGGTGAATTTGTTGCTTGTAATCCTGGCTTTCCTCAAATGTAAGTCGCACCATGTCGGGTGTTACTATATGGGTATCCGCCCCATTTCGAATATATCCCTACGGAAATTAGCTTTGCTGAATGTGCTCTCTTCTGTTTGAACAGAAGCTAATGTAGAACGATCGTGCCCCTATTGTCTATAAACATATTTAGCAGAACCAATGACTTTCACCGGAACTTCTGCAGATAGCAGACGTGGTGTAAAAACGGGCGATAGAAAGTAACTACGGCAGTATGGCGTGTCTGATTTCAACTACATCGACCCCCTGCTTTCAACCTATTCATATTCCCTTTTCCTCTACTGAATTAGTTTCGTTTGGGAACGCGTTCCCGGATAAACGTCTCACCGTTTCCTATTCTCCAACGCGGAAGTACGCCTACCTTTTTACCTGATTTTCGCAAATTGTCGATGTGTCTATGTTGTGGCAATAGTTGTAGTAGAGACAGCTGCGTCTAAGACAGCCATTCATGGAAAAGATTTTCCACACTTAGGCCTTCCGAATCGACCAGCGCTTTTGGAATGATTGCAGACATAGGTTGACACTGCTGGTTCGAGGCGATCATTTCCGGCGAGAAAGCGGAACTATATTTCTGTACACTAAATTACCGGTGCCGACAGACAGGCGTCGCTCTTCGACGATCTTCAGACCTGCCGCTTGCTACGTATTAGACTGCTGTTGATTATCATCCGACATTGAAGTTCATTCCTGTTAACAGACGAAACAACACCCAATAGACGATACCAGAACAAGATCACCCAAAACATGCAAGCTTACATTCATTATTTTTTGTGTTCGATTCACGTCTCACGATTTCTTACGTGACACACTATCTGCAATTAGCAAACGCTAACACATCAGCATATGTAAATAGTTTACGCTATAAGGACCGGCTAATTTCTTCAAGAGGATCTTACAGTATCCGATCATAGTAGCGTCTTCAGGCTTTATTTCTCCAGGATCTTCTCTCCTTTTTTTTTTCGCGTACAGCCGAAAGTAGCAAATTGATCCTTGTTCATGACACGCCTCGACTCTAGCATCCGAACAAATACGCCCGTTCGGCGTTCATCTTGCGATCGATCTATATGGCTATCACCAACCAGAATCACGTGAACGTTGGCTAACTAAGTAAATTGGCGAAATCTCGTCGAAATCTTCCTTAACATGTATACCCACACCAGCAGCAGGGCTGGTATCGCTGCCACGCCACCTAAGTGAAGACATCTTTGTCGACAGTAGCGTGGGGGACACACAACAACCAGAGTAGAGATGCCTAAGTAATCGGCCGCCTGCCTACCTGCTCGGCATTGCCCGCTGCTCGCCAGCATTTCTGACTATAGCCACCATTATAGATCTCTGAGCAACTCACAAAGGACGGCTGATAGTAGAGCAGGCATAACGAAGCAAGCTGGTACTGTTCCTGTTACCAGAGATGTTAAAGACGCGGCGAGTCTCAAGACTCTAGCGACAAAGTAAGTCAGCGACTCAACGATAGAGGAAAGAAAAGGCTCGGAAGATACGGCGATAGTGCGCAGCACAAATACGCTGCCGCGGATAGAAAAGTTTCCTTTCATTCCATTGCTTCGACAAGCAGCACTGCCAAAACCGCGGAGGTTGATGGTGATGATGATGAAGTTGGTGCTGGCAAAAAAAAGAAAACGAAGCAGAACGAAGAAGGCCTCCCGCTGGTGCACCACCCGGTGAGGCATCGACGAAAAGCCACTCCGAAGAGCGGCTTCAGCTCTCGGCGGCTGAATCGGTCGCACTTCGATAGCTAGATGCAGGAAGGAAACTGGACTATCAGCATCGGCAGCATCAGCCAATCTCGACGCATTCTCGTGCATTCGTGGACAGCGACGAATCTACCGACGCAAAGCTGGTCACGGTCAAGACGCTGCCGACCCCCTTCGTGGCCTGCATTGTACATATATGTGTATAGTGTGGCTGAAAACGACATTGTGGAATAAAACAATTTCACCACATCGCACGCGCTCCTCGAAGAACACATTTAATATAGAGGGTCGCCGAAGCAACAGTGAAAGAAACCGCTGGGGGAGACGAAAGAGGCGGACCAATATTTGTATGGCTATTTGCTTTTTCAAAGGTTGTCGCTTCCTCCGGCTGAGCTGCCGCCATAGCCACGGCACCGAAGTTCGTTGTTCAGGTCGATTCGGTGACGTCGATTTCGTGGTCCTATTTACTCGTTTTTGTGTACAGTAAAATTCTTTGATGATGCTGAGAAACGGAATTGGTTCTTTGCTATTGGGTGCTGGGAGTTGAAGGGAGGTTGCAGCGATCCGTTCTCGGCTGTTTGACCGATGGAACAATGCATCGAATGCAGTTTCGAAAGACGAGCGATGCGAGAGGAACTGTGGGTCCTTCCTCGCAAAGGTACGGTTCGGAGCTATCGGGGACAGTTGAACTTGAGTTGGGCGGGGTAAACTGGGTTTTCGAACGCGAAGTGAAGAAGCAGCAGAATAAAACTGGGTCGATGCATATAGACTTCACTGGAACGCATGGATCATCGGGCGAAGCAATCATCTGCCTATATTGTTCCGGGACGGCACCGTTAAGCGAATTCGTATTAATTGCTATACCTAAGTCCATTTTCGACAAGAAGATGAGATTTAAGAAACAACTAAACAGAGGCATAGAAGTTAAGCAAATATTGGTGAGCCGACTTCAAAGCTCGATGAATGAACTACAGAAACTGGTAGCGAACAAAAGTTACAGAATAATGGGCACATCAATGCGTATATATACCTATATTAAGAAAGGAGAGCCATCAACATTATCTGGGGGTTCGCTGTAGGAAATTGCGGGCGTATAGTAACTTACACTACCCATAAAGTGCGCATGAAATGGAGCTCATCATGTCCTACATTGAAAGCTTTTATTAGAAGTGATTAGACGGATCCTATATTAAAAAAAAAAAAAAAAAAAAAAAAAAGCAAGCGTATTTTTGCCTGATGATTGTGATAGTATCGGAAATCCGTATCAGTGCTCGCATGCGTGCAGATGTGTATCGAACAAATAAGATGTGTATACGACCAATACAAACAGATACAATGGCTTTTCATGAATGGCGAG